>NW_025423258.1:894617-996635 GCF_020497125.1 Mauremys mutica
GGCTCAGGGCAGGGAGCTGGGGTGCAGGAGGGGTGTGGGATGTGGCAGGGACCTGGGGTGCAGGAGGGGTGTGGGATGTGGCAGGGAGCTGGGGAGCGGGAGGGGTGTGGGATGTGGCAGGGAGCTGGGGAGCAGGAGGGGTGTGGGATGTGGCAGGGAGCTCAGGGCAGGGAGCAGGGGTGCAGGAGGGGTGTGGGATGTGGCAGGGGGCTCAGGGAAGGGAGCTGGGGTGCAGGAGTGGTGTGGGATACGGAAGAGGGCTCAGGGCAGGGGTTGGGGTGCTGGTGGGGTGTGGGATGTGGCAGGGGGCTCAGGAAGGGAGCTGGGGTGCAGGAGGTGTGTGGGATGCGGCAGGGGCTCAGGGAAGGGAGCTGGGGTGCAGGAGGGGTGTGGGATGTGGCAGGAGGCTCAGGCAGGGAGCTGGGGTGCGGGATGAGGCAGGGGGCTCAGGGAAGGGAGCTGGGGTGCAGGGGGAGTGGGATGAGGCAGGGGTTCAGGGAAGGGAGCTGGGGTGTCGGTGGGGTGTGGGATGCGGCAGGGGGCTCAGGGAAGGGAGCTGGGGTGCAGGAGGGGTGTGGGATGCGGCAGGGGCCTCAGGGCAGGGAGCTGGGGTGCAGGAGGGGTGTGGGATGCGGCAGCGGGCACAGGGAAGGGAACTGGGGTGCAGGAGGGGTGTGGGATGTGGCAGGGGGCTCAGGGAAGGCAGCTGGGGTGCAGGAGGGGTGTGGGATGCGGCAGGGGGGTCAGGGAAGGGGTTGGGGTGCAGGAAGGGTGTAGGATGAGGCAGGGGGCTCAGGGAAGGGAGCTGGGGTGCAGGAAGGGTGTGGATGCGGCAGGGGGCTCAGGGAATGTAACGGGTGCAGGAGGTGTGGGATGTGGCAGGAGGCTCAGGGCAGGGAGCTGGGGTGCAGGGGGAGTGGGATGCGGCAGGAGGGTCAGGGAAGGGAGCTGGGTGCAGAAGGGGTATGGTACGTGGGGGGGACTCAGGGAAAGGGAGCTGGGGTGCAGGAGGGGTGTGGATGCGGCAGGGGGCTCAGGAAAGGGAGCTGGGTGCAGGAGAGGTGTAGGATGTGGCAGCGGGCTCAGGGCAGGGAGCTGGGTGCAGGGGGGTGTGGGATGCGGCAGGGGGGTCAGGGAAGGGAACTGGGGTGCAGAAGGGGTGTGGGATGCGGCAGGGGGCTCAGGGCAGGGAGCTGGGGTGCAGGGGTGGGTGAGATGTGGCAGGGGGCTCCGGGCAGGGAGGTGGGGTGCAGGATGTGGCAGGGGGCTCAGGGCAGAGAGCTGGGGTGCAGGAGGGTGTGGGATGCGGCAGGGGGCTCAGGGCAGGGGGTTGGGGTGCTGGTGGGCTGTGGGATGCGGCTGGGGCTCAGGGCAGGGAGCTGGGGTGCAGGAAGGGTGTGGGATGCGGCACGGGGCTCAGGGCAGGGGGTTGGGTGCAGGAGGGTGTGGGATGAGGCAGGGGGTCAGGGCAGGGAGCTGCGGTGCAGGAAGGTGTGGGATGCGACAGAGGGCTCAGGGCAGGGAGCTGGGGTGCAGGGGGGAGTGGGATGCGGCAGGGGGTCAGGGAAGGGAGCTGGGGTGCAGGAGGGGGTTGGGATTTGCCAGGGGCAAAGGGCAGGGAGCTGGGGTGCAGGAGGGGTGTGGGATGCGGCAGGGGGCTCAGGGAAGGGACTGGGGTGCAGGAGGGGTGTGGGATACGGCAGGGGGCTCAGGGAAGGTAGCTGGGGTGCAGCAGGGGTGTGGGATGTGGCAGGAGGCTCAGGGCAGGGAGCTGGGGTGCGGGATGAGGCAGGGGGCTCAGGGAAGGGAGCTGGGGTGCAGGGGGGAGTGGGATGTGGCAGGGGGCTCAGGGAAGGGAGCTGGGGTGCAGGAGGGGTGTGGGATGCGGCAGGGGCCTCAGGGAAGGGAACTGGGGTGCAGGAGGGGTGTGGGATGTGGCAGGGGGCTCAGGGAAGGCAGCTGGGGTGCAGGAGGGGTGTGGGAAGGGGATGGGGGCTCAAGGTAGGGGGTTGGCGTGCAGGAGGGGTGTGGGATGTGGCAGGGGGCTCCGGGCCGGGAGCGGGGGTGCAGGAGGGGTGTGGGCGGTGGCAGGAGGCTCAGGGCTGGGAGCTGGGTTGCGGGATGCGGCAGGGGGCTCAGGGAAGGGAGCTGGGGTGCAGGGGGAGTGGGATGAGGCAGGGGTTCAGGGAAGGGAGCTGGGTGTAGGAGGGGTGTGGGATGCGGCAGGGGGCTCAGGAAGGGAGCTGGGGTGCAGGAGGGGTGTGGGATGCGGCAGGGGCCTCAGGGCAGGAGCTGGGGTGCAGGAGGGTGTGGGATGCGGCAGGGGGCTCAGGGAAGGGAACTGGGGTGCAGGAGGGGTGTGGGATGTGGCAGGGGGCTCAGGGAAGGCAGCTGGGGTGCAGGGGGGGAGTGGTATGCGCAGGGGCTCAGGGAAGGGAGCTGGGGTGCAGGAGGAGTGTGGCATGAGGCAGAGGGCTCAGGAAAGGGAGCTGGGGTGCAGGAGGGGAGTAGGATGTGGCAGGGGGCTCAGGGCAGGGAGCTGGGGTGCAGGGGGTCTGGGATGCGGCAGGGGGCTCAGGGAAGGGAGCTGGGGTGCAGGAGGGGTGTGGGATGAGGCAGGGGCTCAGGGAAGGGAGCTGGGTGCAGGAGGGGTGTGGGATGCGCAGGAGGCTCAGGGCAGGGAGCTGGGGTGCTGGTGTGGTGTGGGATGTGGCAGGGGGCTCAGGGCAGGGAGCGGGGTTGCTGCAGGGGTGTGGGATGAGGCAGGGGGCTCAGGAAAGGGAGCTGGGGTGGAGGAGGGGAGTAGGATGTGGCAGGGGGCTCAGGGCAGGGAGCTGGGGTGCAGGGGTGGTTGGGATGTGGCAGGGGGCTCAGGGCAGGGCGCTGGGGTGCAGGAGGGGTGTGGGATGCGGCTGGGGCTCAGGGCAGGGAGATGGGGTGCAGGGGTGTGTGAGATGTGGCAGGGGGCTCAGGACAGGGAGCTGGGTGCAGGAGGGGTGTGGGATGTGGCAGGGGGCTCAGGCACGGGTGCTGGGGTGCAGGAGGGGTGTGTGATTTGGCAGGGGGCTCAGGGCAGAGAGCAGGGGTGCAGGCGGGGTGTGGGATGTGGCAGGGGGCTCAGGGCAGGGAGCTGGGGTGCAGGAGGGTGTAGGATGCGGCAGGGGGCTCAGGGTACGGGTTGGGGTGCAGGAGGGGTGTGGGATGTGGCAGCGGCTCAGGGCAGGGAGCTGGGGTGCAGGAGGGGTGTGGGATGAGGCAGGTGGCTCAGGGAAGGGAGCTGGGGTGCAGGGGGTGTGTGGGATGCAGCAGGAGGCTCAGGGAATGGAAGAGGGGTGCAGGAGGGTTGTGGGATGTGGGGGGGGCTCAGGGAAGGGAGCTGGGGTGCAGGAGGGGTGTGGGATGCGGCAGGGGCTCAGGGTAAGGAGCTGGGGTGCAGGAGGGTGTGGGATGAGGCAGGGGGTATGGGAAGGGAGCTGGGGTGCAGGAGGGTGTAGGATGTGGCAGGGGGCTCAGGGCAGGGAGCTGGGGTGCAGGGGGTGTGGGATGCGGCATGGGGGTCAGGTAAGGGAGCTGGGGTGCAGGAGGGGTGTACGATGTGGCAGGGGGCTCAGGGCAAGGAGCTGGGGTGCAGGAGGGGTGTGGGATGTGGCAGGGGGCTCAGGGCAGGGAGCTGGGGTGCAGTCGTGTGTGCGATGTGGCAGGGGGCTCAGGGCAGGGAGCTGGGGTGGAGGATGTGGCAGGGGGCTCAGGACAGGGAGCTGGGGTGCAGGAAGGGTGTGGGATGTGGCAGGGGGCTCAGAGCAGGGGGTTGGGGTGCAGGAGGGGTGTGGGATGAGGCAGGGGCTTAGGGCAGTGAGCTGGGGTGCAGGAGGTGTGTGGAATGCGGCAGGAGGCTCAGGGCAGGGAGCTGGGGTGCGGGATGAGGCAGGGGGCTCAGGGAAGGGAGCTGGGGTGCAGGGGGGAGTGGGATGCGGCAGGGGGCTCAGGGCAGGAAGCTGGGGGGCAGGAGGGGAGTGGGATGCGGCAGGGGGCTCAGGGCAGGGAGCTGGGGTGCAGGAGGGGTGTGGGATGCGGCAGGGGGCTCAGGGCAGGGAGCTGGGGTGCAGGAGGGGAGTGGGATGCGGCAGGGGGCTCAGGGCAGGGAGCTGGGGTGCAGGAGGGGTATGGGATGTGACAGGGCGCTCAGGGCAGGGAGCTGGGGTGCAGGAGGGGTGTGGGGTGCGGAAGGGAGCTCAGGGCAGGGAGCTGGGGTGCAGGAGGAGTGTGGCATGAGGCAGAGGGCTCAGGAAAGGGAGCTGGGGTGCAGGAGGGGAGTAGGATGTGGCAGGGGGCTCAGGGTAGGGAGCTGGGGTGCAGGGGGGTCTGGGATGCGGCAGGGGGGTCAGGGAAGGGAGCTGGGGTGCAGGAGGGGTGTGGGATGTGGCAGGGGGCTCAGGGCAGGGAGCTGGGGTGCAGGAGGGGTGTAGGATGCGGCAGGGGGCTCAGGGTACGGGGTTGGGGTGCAGGAGGGGTGTGGGATGTGGCAGCGGGCTCAGGGCAAGGAGCTGGGGTGCAGGAGGGGTGTGGGATGAGGCAGGTGGCTCAGGGAAGGGAGCTGGGGTGCAGGGGGTGTGTGGGATGCAGCAGGAGGCTCAGGGAATGGAAGAGGGGTGCAGGAGGGTTGTGGGATGTGGCGGGGGGCTCAGGGAAGGGAGCTGGGGTGCAGGAGGGGTGTGGGATGCGGCAGGGGGCTCAGGGTAAGGAGCTGGGGTGCAGGAGGGGTGTGGGATGAGGCAGGGGGGTCAGGGAAGGGAGCTGGGGTGCAGGAGGGGTGTAGGATGTGGCAGGGGGCTCAGGACAGGGAGCTGGGGTGCAGGGGGTGTGGGATGCGGCATGGGGGTCAGGTAAGGGAGCTGGGGTGCAGGAGGGGTGTACGATGTGGCAGGGGGCTCAGGGCAAGGAGCTGGGGTGCAGGAGGGGTGTGGGATGCGGCAGGGGGCTCAGGGCAGGGAGCTGGGGTGCAGGGGTGTGTGAGATGTGGCAGGGGGCTCAGGGCAGGGAGCTGGGGTGGAGGATGTGGCAGGGGGCTCAGGACAGGGAGCTGGGGTGCAGGAAGTGTGTGGGATGTGGCAGGGGGCTCAGGGCAGGGGGTTGGGGTGCAGGAGGGGTGTGGGATGAGGCAGGGGCTTAGGGCAGTGAGCTGGGGTGCAGGAGGTGTGTGGAATGCGGCAGGAGGCTCAGGGCAGGGAGCTGGGGTGCGGGATGAGGCAGGGGGCTCAGGGAAGGGAGCTGGGGTGCAGGGGGGAGTGGGATGCGGCAGGGGGGTCAGGGAAGGGAGCTGGGTGCAGAAGGGGTATGGTACGTGGGGGGGACTCAGGGAAGGGAGCTGGGGTGCAGGAGGGGTGTGGGATGCGGCAGGGGGCTCAGGGCAGGAAGCTGGGGGGCAGGAGGGGAGTGGGATGCGGCAGGGGGCTCAGGGCAGGGAGCTGGGGTGCAGGAGGGGTGTGGGATGCGGCAGGGGGCTCAGGGCAGGGAGCTGGGGTGCAGGAGGGGAGTGGGATGCGGCAGGGGGCTCAGGGCAGGGAGCTGGGGTGCAGGAGGGGTGTGGGATGTGACAGGGCGCTCAGGGCAGGGAGCTGGGGTGCAGGAGGAGTGTGGCATGAGGCAGAGGGCTCAGGAAAGGGAGCTGGGGTGCAGGAGGGGAGTAGGATGTGGCAGGGGGCTCAGGGACGGGAGCTGGGGTGCAGGGGGGTCTGGGATGCGGCAGGGGGGTCAGGGAAGGGAGCTGGGGTGCAGGAGGGGTGTGGGATGCGGCAGGGGGCTCAGGGAAGGGAGCTGGGGTGCAGGGGGTGTGTGGGATGCGGCCGGGGGCTCAGGGAACGTAACGGGTGCAGGAGGGGTGTGGGATGTGGCAGGAGGCTCAGGGCAGGGAGCTGGGGTGCAGGAGTGGTGTGGGATGTGGCAGGGGGCTCAGGGAAGGGAGGTGGAGTGCAGGAGGGTTGTGGGATGCGGCAGGGGGCTCAGGGCAGGGGGCTGGGATGCAGAAGGGGTGTGGGATGAGGCAGGGGGCTCAGGAAAGGGAGCTGGGGTGGAGGAGGGGAGTAGGATGTGGCAGGGGGCTCAGGGCAGGGAGCTGGGGTGCAGGGGGTGTGGGATGTGGCAGGGGGCTCAGGGCAGGAAGCTGGGGTGCAGGAGGGGTGTGGGATGCGGCAGGGGGCTCAGGGCAGGGAGATGGGGTGCAGGGGTGTGTGAGATGTGGCAGGGGGCTCAGGACAGGGGGTTGGGGTGCAGGAGGGGTGTGTGATTTGGCAGGGGGCTCAGGGCAGAGAGCAGGGGTGCAGGAGGGGTGTGGGATGTGGCAGGGGGCTCAGGGCAGGGGGTTGGGGTGCAGGAGGGGTGTGTGATTTGGCAGGGGGCTCAGGGCAGACAGCAGGGGTGCAGGCGGGGTGTGGGATGTGGCAGGGGGCTCAGGGTAGGGGTTGGGGTGCAGGAGGGGTGTGGGATGTGGCAGCGGGCTCAGGGCAAGGAGCTGGGGTGCAGGAGGGTTGTGGGATTAGGCAGGGGTCTCAGGGTAGTTAGCTAGGGTGCAGGAGGGGTGTGGGATGAGGCAGGTGGCTCAGGGAAGGGAGCTGGGGTGCAGGGGGTGTGTGGGATGCGGCAGGAGGCTCAGGGAATGGAAGAGGGGTGCAGGAGGGTTGTGGGATGTGGCAGGGGGCTCAGGGCAGGGGGTTGGGGTGCAGGAGGGGTGTGGGATGAGGTAGGGGCTTAGGGCAGTGAGCTGGGGTGCAGGAGGTGTGTGGAATGCGGCAGGAGGCTCAGGGCAGGGAGCTGGGGTGCGGGATGAGGCAGGGGGCTCAGGGAAGGGAGCTGGGGTGCAGGGGGGAGTGGGATGCGGCAGGGGGGTCAGGGAAGGGAGCTGGGTGCAGAAGGGGTATGGTACGTGGGGGGGACTCAGGGAAGGGAGCTGGGGTGCAGGAGGGGTGTGGGATGCGGCAGGGGGCTCAGGGCAGGAAGCTGGGGTGCAGGAGGGGAGTGGGATGCGGCAGGGGGCTCAGGGCAGGGAGCTGGGGTGCAGGAGGGGTGTGGGGTGCGGAAGGGAGCTCAGGGCAGGGAGCTGGGGTGCAGGAGGAGTGTGGCATGAGGCAGAGGGCTCAGGAAAGGGAGCTGGGGTGCAGGAGGGGAGTAGGATGTGGCAGGGGGCTCAGGGTAGGGAGCTGGAGTGCAGGGGGGTCTGGGATGTGGCAGGGGGGTCAGGGAAGGGAGCTGGGGTGCAGGAGGGGTGTGGGATGAGGCAGGGGGCTCAGGGAAGGGAGCTGGGGTGCAGGGGGTGTGTGGGATGCGGCAGGGGGCTAAGGGAACGTAACGGGTGCAGGAGGGGTGTGGGATGTGGCAGGAGGCTCAGGGCAGGGAGCTGGGGTGCAGGAGTGGTGTGGGATGTGGCAGGGGGCTCAGGGAAGGGAGGTGGAGTGCAGGAGGGTTGTGGGATGCGGCAGGGGGCTCAGGGCAGGGAGCTGGGATGCAGAAGGGGTGTGGGATGAGGCAGGGGGCTCAGGAAAGGGAGCTGGGGTGGAGGAGGGGAGTAGGATGTGGCAGGGGGCTCAGGGCAGGGAGCTGGGGTGCAGGGGGGTGTGGGATGTGGCAGGGGGCTCAGGGCAGGGAGCTGGGGTGCAGGAGGGGTGTGGGATGCGGCAGGGGGCGCAGGGCAGGGAGATGGGGTGCAGGAGGGGTGTGGGATGTGGCAGGGGGCTCAGGGCAGGGGGTTGGGGTGCAGGAGGGGTGTGTGATTTGGCAGAGAGCAGGGGTGCAGGCGGGGTGTGGGATGTGGCAGGGGGCTCAGGGTAGGGGGTTGGGGTGCAGGAGGGGTGTGGGATGTGGCAGTGGGCTCAGGGCAAGGAGATGGGGTGCAGGAGGGGTGTGGGATGAGGCAGGTGGCTCAGGGAAGGGAGCTGGGGTGCAGGGGGTGTGTGGGATGCGGCAGGAGGCTCAGGGAATGGAAGAGGGGTGCAGGAGGGTTGTGGGATGTGGCGGGGGGCTCAGGGAAGGGAGCTGGGGTGCAGGAGGGGTGTGGGATGCGGCAGGGGGCTCAGGGCAGGGAGCTGGGGTGCAGGAGGTGTGGGATTCGGCATGGGAGTCAGGTAAGGGAGCTGGGGTGCCGGAGGGGTGTGCGATGTGGCAGGGGGCTCAGGGCAAGGAGCTGGGGTGCAGGAGGGGTGTGGGATGCGGCAGGGGGCTCAGGGCAGGGAGCTGGGGTGGAGGATGTGGCAGGGGGCTCAGGGCAGGGAGCTGGGGTGCAGGAGGGGTGTGGGATGTGGCAGGGGGCTCAGGGCAGGGGGTTGGGGTGCAGGAGGGGTGTGGGATGAGGCAGGGGCTCAGGGCAGGGAGCTGGGGTGCAGGAGGGGTGTGGGATGTGGCAGGGGGCTCAGGGCAGGGAGCTGGGGTGCAGGAGGTGTGTGGAATGCGGCAGGAGGCTCAGGGCAGGGAGCTGGGGTGCGGGATGAGGCAGGGGCTCAGGGAAGGGAGCTGGGGTGCAGGGGGGAGTGGGATGCGGCAGGGGGGTCAGGGAAGGGAGCTGGGTGCAGAAGGGGTATGGTACGTGGGGGGGACTCAGGGAAGGGAGCTGGGGTGCAGGAGGGGTGTGGGATGCGGCAGGGGGCTCAGGGCAGGAAGCTGGGGTGCAGGAGGGGAGTGGGATGCGGCAGGGGGCTCAGGGCAGGGAGCTGGGGTGCAGGAGGGGTATGGGATGTGACAGGGCGCTCAGGGCACGGACCTGGGGTGCAGGAGGGGTGTGGGGTGCGGAAGGGAGCTCAGGGCAGGGAGCTGGGGTGCAGGAGGGGTGTGGGATGTGGCAGGGGGCTCAGGGCAGGGAGCTGGGGTGCAGGAGGGGTGTGGGATGCGGCAGGGAGCTCAGGGCAGGGGGGTGGGGTGCAGGAGGGGTGTGGGATGTGGCAGGGGACTCAGGGAAGGGAGCTGGGGTGCAGGAGGGGTGTGGGATGCGGCAGGGGGCTCAGGGCAGGGAGCTGGGGTGCAGAAGGGGTGTGGGATGAGGCAGGGGGCTCAGGGCAGGGAGCTGGGGTGCAGAAGGGGTGTGGGATGAGGCAGGGGGCTCAGGGCAGGGAGCTGGGGTGCAGAAGGGTAGTGGGATGAGGCAGGGGGTTCTGGGCAAGGAGCTGGGGTGCAGGAGGGGTGTGGGATTAGGCAGGGGGTTCAGGGAAGGCAGCTGGGGTGCAGGAGGGGTGGAGGATGCGGCAGGGGGCTCAGGGTTGGGGGTTGGGATGCAGGAGGGGTGTGGGATGTGGCAGGGGGCTCAGGGCAAGGAGCTGGGGTGCAGAAGGGGTGTGGGATGCGGCAGGGGGCTCAGGGCAAGGGGTTCAGGTTCAGGAGGGGTGTGGGATGAGGCAGGGGGCTCAGGGACGGGAGCTGGGGTGCAGGGGGTGTGTGGGATGCGGCAGGGGGCTCAGGGCAGGGAGCTGGGGTGCAGGAGGAGTGTGGCATGAGGCAGAGGGCTCAGGAAAGGGAGCTGGGGTGCAGGAGGGGAGTAGGATGTGGCAGGGGGCTCAGGGCAGGGAGCTGGGGTGCAGGGGGGTCTGGGATGCGGCAGGGGGGTCAGGGAAGGGAGCTGGGGTGCAGGAGGGGTGTGGGATGAGGCAGGGGGCTCAGGGAAGGGAGCTGGGGTGCAGGGGGTGTGTGGGATGCGGCAGGGGGCTCAGGGAACGTAACGGGTGCAGGAGGGGTGTGGGATGTGGCAGTAGGCTCAGGGCAGGGAGCTGTGGGGCAGGGGGGGTGGGGGAGGTTGCAGGTGGCTCAGGGACGGGAGCTGGGTGCAGGAGGGGTGTGGGATGCGGCAGGGGACTCAGGGCAGGGTGCTGTGCTGCAGAAGGGGTGTGGGATGAGGCAGGGGGCTCAGGGAAGGGAGCTGGGGTGCAGGAGGGGTGTGGGATGCGGCAGGGGGCTCAGGGCAGGGAGCTGGGGTGCAGGGGGTGTGTGGGATGTGGCAGGAGGCTCAGGGCAGGGGATTGGGGTGCAGGAGGGATGTGGGATGCGGCAGGGGGCTCAGGGCAGAGAGCTGGGGTGCAGGAGGGGTGTGGGATGTGGCAGGGGGCTCAGGGCAGGGAGCTGGGGTGCAGGAGGGGTGTGGGATGCGGCACGAGGATCAGGGCAGGGAGCTGGGATGCAGGAGGGGTGTGGGATGCGACAGGGGGCACAGGGCAGGGGGCTGGGGTGCAGGGGTGTCAGGCAAAGCAGCTGGGGTGCAGGAGGGGTGTGGGATGCTGAAGTGGGCTCAGGGAAGGGCACAGGGCTGCACGAGCGGTGTGGGATGAGGCAGGGGGATCAGGCCAGGGAGCTGGGGTGCAGGAGGGGTGTGGGATGGGGCAGGGGGCTCAGGGAAGGGAGCTGGGGTGCAGGAGCGGTGTGGGATGAGGCAGGGGGCTCAGGGCAGGGAGTTCGGCTGCAGGATGGGGGTGGGATGCGGCAAGGGGCTCAGGGCAGGGCTTAGGGTGAAGGAGGGGTGTGGGATGCGGCAGGGGGCTCAGGGGAGGGGGTGGGGTGCAGGAGGGGTGTGGGATGCGGCAGGGGGCTCAGGGAAGGGAGCTGGAGTACAGGAAGGGTGTGGGATGAGGCAGGGGGCTCAGGGCAGGGAGCTGGGGTGCAGGAGGGGTGTGGGATGAGGCAGGGGGCTCAGGGCAGGGGGTTGGGGTGCAGGAGGGGTGTGGGATGCGGCAGGGAGCTCAGGGCAGGGGGTTGGGGTGCAGGAGGGGTGTGGGATGCGGCAGGGGGCTCAGGGCAGGGGGTTGGGGTGCAGGAGGGGTGTGGGATGTGGCAGGGCGCTCAGGGCAGGGAGCTGGGGTGGAGGAGGGGTGTGGGATGTGGCAGGGGGCCCAGGGCAGGGAGCTGGGGTGCAGGAGGGGTGTGGGATGTGGCAGGGGGATCAGGGCAGGGGGTTGGGGTGCAGGGGTGTCAGGCAAAGGAGCTGGGGTGCAGGAGGGGTGTGGGATGCGGCAGGGGGCTCAGGGAAGGGAACAGGGGTGCAGGAGGGGTGTGGGATGAGGCAGGGGGATCAGGGCAGGGAGCTGGGGTGCAGGAGGGGTGTGGGATGTGGCAGGGGGCTCAGGGAAGGGAGCTGGGGTGCAGGAGCGGTGTGGGATGTGGCAGGGGGCTCAGGGCAGGGAGCTGGGGTGCAGGAGCGGTGTGGGATGCGGCAGGGGGCTCAGGGCAGGGGGTTGGAGTGAAGGAGGGGTGTGGGATGCGGCAGGGGGCTCAGGGAAGGGAGCTGGCGTACAGGAGGGGTGTGGGATGAGGCAGGGGGCTCAGGGCAGGGAGCTGGGGTGCAGGAGGGGTGTGGGATGTGGCAGGGGGCTCAGGGCAGGGAGATGGGGTGCAGGCCGGGGGTGGGATGCGGCAGGGGGCTCAGGGCAGGGAGTTGGGGTGCAGGAGGGGTTTGGGATGTGGCAGGGGGCTCAGGGCAGGGAGCTGGGGTGCAGGAGGGGTGTGGGATGTGGCAGGGGGCTCAGGGAAGGGAGCTGGGGTGCAGGGGTTGTGTGGGATGTGGCAGGAGGCTCAGGGCAGGGGATTGGGGTGCAGGAGGGATGAGGGAGCGGTGTGGGATGTGGCAGGGGGCTCAGGGCAGGGAGCTGGGGTGTGGGATGCGGCAGGGGGCTCAGGGCAGGGAGCTGGGGTGCAGGAGTGGTGTGGGATGCGGCAGGGGGCTCAGGGCAGGGGGTTGGAGTGAAGGAGGGGTGTGGGATGCGGCAGGGGTCTCAGGGCAGGGGGTTGGAGTGAAGGAGGGGTGTGGGATGAGGCAGGGGGCTCAGGGCAGGGAGCTGGGGTGCAGGAGGGGTGTGGGGTGCGGAAGGGAGCTCAGGGCAGGGAGCTGGGGTGCAGGGGGGTCAGGGAAAGGAGCTGGGGTGCAGGAGGGGTGTGGGATGTGGCAGGGGGCTCAGGGAAGGGACCAGGGGTGCAGGAGGGGTGTGGGATGAGGCAGGGGGATCAGGGCAGGGAGCTGGGGTTCAGGAGGGGTGTGGGATGTGGCAGGGGGCTCAGGGAAGGGAGCTGGGGTGCAGGAGCGGTGTGGGATGTGGCAGGGGGCTCAGGGAAGGGAGCTGGGGGGCAGGGGGTGTGTGGGATGTGGCAGGGGGCTCAGGGCAGGGGGTTTGAGTGCAGGAGGGGTGTGGGATGCGGCAGGGGGCTCAGGGAAGGGAGCTGGGGTGCAGGAGGGGTGCGGGATGAGGCAGGGGGCTCAGGGCAGGGAGCTGGGGTGCAGGAGGGGTGTGGGATGTGGCAGGGGGCTCAGGGAAGGGAGCTGGGGTGCAGGAGGGGTGTGGGATGCGGCAGGGGGCTCACGGCACGGAGTTGGGGTGCAGGAGGGGTGTGGGATGTGGCAGGGGGCTCAGGGCAGGGAGCTGGGGTGCAGGAGGGGTGTGGGATGTGGCAGGGGGCTCAGGGAAGGGAGCTGGGGTGCAGGAGGCTAGTGGGATGAGGCAGGGGGCTCAGGGCAGGGAGCTGGGGTGCAGTAGGGGTGTGGGATGCGGCAGGGGGCTATGGGAAGGGAGCTGGGGTGCAGGGGTTGTGTGGGATGTGGCAGGAGGCTCAGGGCAGGGAGCTAGGATGCAGGAGGGGTGTGGGATGCGGCAGGGGTCTCAGGGCAGGGAGCTGGGGTGCAGGAGGGTGTGGGATGCGGCAGGGGGCTCAGGGCAGGAGGTTGGGGTGCAGGAGGGGTGTGGGATGAGGCAGGGGGCTCAGGGCAGGGAGCTGGGGTGCAGGAGGGTAGTGGGATGAGGCAGGGGGCTCAGGGCAGGGAGCTGGGGTTTAGGGGGTGTGTGGGATGTGGCAGGGGGCTCAGGGCAGGGAGTTGGGGTGCAGGCTCCAGCCCAGCGCCGGTTACCTAGAGCGGCTCCGGGGTGGCAGCAGTGGGCACCGGGGCCAAGGGAGGCTCCCTGCCTGCCTGCCCTGGCCCCCGGCCCCGCGCTGCTCCATGTCCCTGCAGCCTCGGGGAGGGGCGGGTGTCAGGGCTCCGGCGTGCGCTCTCTTGCCGCTCCTCTAGGTACCTCCCGCGATGCTCCCATTGGCCGCGGTTCCATGTTCCCGGCCAATGGGAGCTGTGGGGGCGGTGCCTGGAAGGAGGCAATGCAGGAGCCCTCTGCCTCTTTCCCCCTCCCCCGGCCGGGAGGGGCGAGCTGCCAGCTGCTCCAGACAGCGGCACGGGGCTCGCAGCGCCACGGGGGCCATCCCGCGGGTAGGCAGAGGGGAGCTTGGCAGCCACACCCAAGAGCCCCGCAGGCCACATGCAGCCCGGGTGTTTGAGACCCCTGGCCTGAGCGATGGAGCTTTGTGGGGGCCCCTGTGGCATCCCCCCTAACGCCAGCTCTGGTTACTGTGGTCCACGGGGGCCGTGGAGTTTTTATAGCATGTTGGGGGCAGGGGGGACGTCAGAAAGAAAAAGGTTGAGAACGCCCAGTGCCAGGGACCATCTGTCACAAAGGTGAGCTCACCTGCGTGGTGAGATATATGGGATCACCCAAGGGGACTGTCTGTGGTTCCATGTTGATGCTGTTACAGAGCCTGAAGCGTTTACACTGGATACTTGGTTGGTGAAATCTCCATACAGACCTCGCACCCAATTTGGGGTTTGTTCCCTGCTTCTCACCAGTCTGCCTGAGGCCGGTGCTCGTGCTCTCCAGTCACTGGGGACAGCGTTACAGAGACTAACGGGCACAACGCCACCAGCAGCAATTGGCTGCAATGCAGAGCAGGCTTCACAGGGACACAGTGTGGGCCAAAGGGTCTGTGGTCTCCACCAAGCCCCCGTTCTCCTCCAGGGCACGTCAGCATCCCGGCAACCTTCTAGGAGGGTCCAGGCTGCCACCCATCTCCAGCACAGCAGCACCCGCGCCCCACGATCCGCCTTGTCTCCTCAGAGGTGAGTGACGGAGGGTGCACAAGGGGTCCGGTTCGGGGAGGGATAACAAAACACACCCTCTGGGGTCACCTCTCAGGAAGTGATGGTGACAGGCTTTGTGGTGGCAGTAAAGGGGGAGGGGAGGGCGTGGGAGCAGCACCCTCAAAGGCAATGCTGGAGACCCAGTGAACTCTGAAGGGGACTGAGAGTCTCCCAGGGCCCCATATCCTGTTGGGATCTGTCCAAAGTCCCCCCCACTTCTTTTCTTTCATTCCTTTATTTACCCTTGTTTGCTGACAGTCGACCCTTGTGCTGTTTCACCTGGTGCCCCGAGAGAGGAAGAAAGGGCCCCGCGGCCTCAGGCAGAGAGGGTTGACAGCTTAGAACAGGGGTCCCCAACGTGGTGCCTGCGGATGCCACAGCGCCCACCAGGGCGTCTAAGTGCACCCGCATACTGGCCGGTGAACCGAAAATCAGCTGCATTTTGCTGGCAACGCCTCTGGGTGTGTGCCCTGGGTCAGGAGAAGTCAGTGTCCAGTCCTGTGGGGCTGTGCTCCTTGCTCATACCTCCAGCACTCACTGCTGCCCCTCCCTTCCCAGCTGCACTGTTCAGCCAGCCCCAGGCCTCTGTGAGGTCACTGCCCCCCGCCCCCACCACCTCAAACCTTCAAACTGGGACATGGCGCACTAGTACCAATCAGAGTGCACTAGTGTAAATTCTGTCTACACTAAGGGTTTGCACTAGTGCCTAAAACACCAGTGTGGCAGAGACCTTCAGAAACAGTAGTACGGTGGCACTAGAACCTATTTCTAGCTCGGTCACAGACAGCCTGGGTGACCTTGGACACGTCAATGTTTCTCCTCCCAACTTCAGTCTCTTTACCCAGCTGCCCACTCATTGGGGTCTCCTCTCTCTCCAGAGCTGCTTACCACTACAGTCTGTGTGGGTGTCACCAGAGCTAAGGCAGTTCAGCTCTGGAATAGTCTTACAAGGGGGGCTGGGGAGTCTCTTTCCCTGGAAGTTTTTAAGAACAAGTAGGACAAAGCTCTGTCGGAGATAATCTACAGATACTTGGTCCTGCCTCAGCAGAGAGCTGGACTTGATGACATCTTGAGGTCCTATCTAGCCCTACATTTCTAGGATGCCATGAAATATATACGTATAAAACACAACATACAGAGTAAAACCCACCACAACATAATGTCAGGAAACTCAGGGAAAAAAAAGGAAAAAAGAAACAACAAAAGCCACAGCATAAAATGACAATACAGAGGAAAAGAAAACACGATGCAAACTAACACACCCTAGGACAATATTACACAATGAAAAAAAAAAAAGAGCTCATCTCAAACCAGCACAACACAGGCACCAAACATGCTGAGGCAAAACAATGCACCATAAAACTGCTACACAACATGGTGCGATCACAGTTCCAAATGGCACCATGCAAAACACCTCAGCGTAGAACAGGACACAGCACAAAAGAGAATTATTTCATTGTAGGCCTGGAAGGGATCTTGAGAGGTCGTCTCCTCAAGCCTCCTGTGACGAGTCAGGACCAAGTATCCCTAGACATTCCCAGACTGGTGCATCTCTAACCTGGTCTTAAAAGCCTCCAATGAAGGAAATTCGACAGCCTCCCTTGGAAGCCAATGCAAGGCAAACACTGACCAAAACAACGCTGTACACACACAAGCTGGGCTTGGGGTTAAGGGGAGAGGCAAGAATTCAAACAATCTGGGTTCAGTACCCAGTTTTGCCCCAAATTCTCCATGCAAACTTGTATAAATTACTTCAGCTCTTTGAGCTTCAGTTTCCCCATCTGTAAAATGGAGAGTTGCCTCCCACCATTGGCCTATTTAGCCTTTGAGCTTTTTGTGGCAAGGCCTCTGTCCCTGTGGGCATGTCTACACTGCAGTCAGAGACCGGCGGCTGGCCCGTGCCCGCTGACTTGGGCTCACACGGCTCAGGCTGTGGGGCTGTTTAATTGTGGTGTCTATGGTCCAGCTGGGGCTGCAGCCCAAGGTCTGGCCCCCTCCCACCTCGCAGGGTCCTACAGCCTGGCCCCAGCCCGAGCCCAGACACCTACACTGCAATTCAACAGCCCCTTCGCCTGAGCCTGAGTCACCTGGCATGGGCCAGCTGGGGGTTTTTAGTGGCAGGGTAGAGATACCCTTGGTGTCTATTCAGCACCTGTCACAATGGGGACCCTGATCTTGGTCAGTGTCTATGCAAAGCCCTGCAGAACAGGGGCCTGACTTCAGTCGGGGACTCTGCAACTCCCAGCATTGCAGGATCTCTGATTTTGTTCGGGTTCCCTGCAGCGTCTGGCAAATTGTGGGGGCAGGATCTCTGTCAGGGTCTGTGCAGTGCCCAGTACAGTGGTGGGGTGTGATCTGGGTCGGGGTCAGTGCAGTGCCAGACCCAACAGGGACACAGATCTCAGTCGAGGTCTCTGA
Organism: Mauremys mutica; assembly: GCF_020497125.1. Lineage (NCBI taxonomy): Eukaryota > Metazoa > Chordata > Testudines > Geoemydidae > Mauremys > Mauremys mutica. The sequence continues at coordinate 910,951 of NW_025423258.1, forward strand.
AATGCCCAGCACAATGGACGCAGCAGTTTGGGTCACAGTCATGCGCTGTCTGGCACAAGGGGGGCCATGATCTCGGTCCAGGTCTCAGTTTTACCTGGCACAACAGTGAGGTCTGATCTCACCTGGGGTCTCTTCAGTGCCTGGCAGAACAGGGCCCAGATCTCAGTTGGGGTCTCTGCAGCACAGGGCCACGCTCAGTATGATAAGAGCCCTGATCTCAGTCACACACCTGGAGAGAAAAGTGGGAAGATTTTTGAGCATTAGATATCAGTATTTCAGAACTGAGGAGAAAATGGGGCACAAACCAAATACTTGCCAATATAAGGGACAAGCATCATGTGGGGAGATTTTATGTCACCATTCAACCACTCAAGAGGAAAGAGGGGAAATTTGAGGGGATTATAGAGCGATATTAAATCAACAACAGAAGGGGATGGATTCTTCTTGCCTCACATTCACATGGCCAGCAGGGATCCCTGGGTGATGTGGCTTTCACAAGGAAGAGGAGTGGGGCTGGAGTGAGGTCACTGGCTATGGGGAGGGGCTGGCAGTGGGGTCTGGGAATGTGACTAGTACAGGGGTCAGCAACCTTTCAGAAGTGCTGTGCCAAGTCTTCATTTATTCACTCTAATTTAAGGTTTTGCATACCAGAAATACATTTTAATGTTTTTAGACTGTCTCTTTCTGTAAGTCTATAATATAGAACTAAATTACTGTTGCATGTAAAGTAAATAAGGTTTTTTAATTGTTTAAGAAACTTCATTTAAAATTAAATTAAAATGCAGAGCCTCCCTCGGACCGGTGGCCAGGACCAGGCAGTGTGAGTGCCACTGAAAATCAGCTCGTGCCCCATAGGTTGGATACCCCTGGACTAGCAGTTGGGGGGGGGGGGGGCTGCTGGGTTGGGCAGGGTGGGGGAGGGGAAGTAGCGGGGACTGGGAAACCTGGGGCTGGGCCGTCTCCATGGGGGACACTTGCTCCTCCCTCCCCTTCCTGGCCCTTCCCAGGCCCCGTTGCCAGCAGAGAGTGGCCCCCCCAGCCCAGCCCAGAGGTGTCCCTGTCTCAGGGCCCCCCCAGCCTCTGCCCAATCACCCTCTGCCCAGCTCAGGAATCACTGGGGGGAACCATTTCCCACCCGCACAAGGACAAATCCCTGCAGGTGGAAATGGGGGAAACCCCCCAAACCTGAGACCTGAACTGGCCACTGGCGAAGGGGAGAGAAAATGGGGCACAATCGGGGGGGGGGGACAGGGAACTTCTCAGGGGTTGGGGGAGGGGGGGTCACCCTGGGCGCTGCTCGTGGCTCTCTAGGGAGAAAGGGGGCAGGACGGGGGAGGAGGGGGGTCCCCACAGGAGGGGGCAGCGGTAAATCCGAGGGGATCTCAGCCCCCCCCTTTCTCTCCCCGCTCCTCGGGGGTCACCTGCCCCCCCCCGGCCATGTCCGGGCTGCACCGACATTTCCCGCCTCCCCCCAGCCCGGTCTCACCCCCAGCCCCACGCAGGGACCCCAGGGTTAATGAAGGGCTCTCCCGCCGCGATCTGCGCATGCCCAGAGCTCCAACGGCACCAACCCTTCTCCGGCCCGGGAGAGGCTCCAACGGCCCCGCGCGAGCCAGGCAGAGCCGTGGCGCCCAACGCTCCTTTACAGCCCGTCTCCGTCTCCTCTGCCGACGTCGCTTCCGCTTCCGGGAGAGTCAGGAACTACATCTCCCAGCCTGCCCCGGGGCCGTTTCCACAGCCCAGGGAAGGGAGGGTTTCAGTAGCTGTTACTGCGCATGCTCCTTATGAGCCCCGCTTGAACAAAGCTGCTGCTGCTGCTGCCGCCTGTGTGAGACGGGCCCGGGCTGAGCCGCTGCTGCTCCCCGGGGGGACCCGCCGTGGGGGGGTTTCTCCAGCTGGGTGCCGCCCCCCGGGCAGCCCCGGGCTCTGCCCGCTCCAGCCCCGCCCGGAGCCCCCGGGGAGTGAGAGACCCCGGGGGGGGGCGCTGGGGGGGCGGGCACGTGACTCTACCCTGCTGGGATGGGGGGGGCCGGGGCCCGGCGGGGGGGCCCTGGGGGTGTCGGGCGGGGGCGGTGCATTAAATCGCTCCCAATAGCCCTGTGCTGCTCCCGGGCACTGCGCATGCTCAGTAGCAGCTGCTGAAGCCGCTGCCCTTCCCCCCCGCCCGTATCAGCCGGAACGTTCCGCTGGGGGCGGGGCTGGGACGGGGCGAGGGAGTAACAGGGAGCGGGGGCTGAGCAGGGAATTGATGGGGGGGGAGGTCAGGCAGGTGGGGGCGGGGCTGGGGGGGCTAAAGGGAAGATCGGGGGGGGAGCAGGAATTGAGCGGGGGGGTGCAGAGGGGGAGTCGGGGTTGCGGGGGGGGGAAGCTCATGGGGGCGGGAAATATGAACTGTTTTGAGTAGCCAGGAAATTCCTGTGGGGGGGGGAGGTGAGTTCACTGAATCCTGCCTTGTTTGTGCCCCGTCCTCCCACCTACAAAGTCTCTCCAGCTTTTCCCCTTTTCTCCCATTATCACACGTGGCTATAAAATCCAGGGAGATTTCCCCCCCCCCCCCCCATCAGCTCTCTAACCACCCATGATTTCCCCCTGGTCTCTCTCTACTTCTCAAGTGTCAATTTAAAATCTCTCCCATGGGGCAGCTTTTCCCACCCATTTTATCTGCAGCGATTTGTTCTCATTTCGTTGGGAAATTGTTGCCCTGAGTCATTCCCCAGCACATGGCTGCCCCTGGTGTGGGGATGGGAGGAGATGCCCGCTCTCTGCCAGGGCGGGGATGGAAAAGCACGTGTCCCCCATGGAGACTGCCCAGACCCCAGTTTCCCAATCCCACCCACTGACCCCAAACTACCAACACAGTTTCCCCCAGCCCTCAGTTGCCAGTCACCTGCCCGTCCCCCACTTCCGCCCCCTTCCTTTATCCAGGGAGCCTTCCCGCTCCCCCTCCCCCCTTAAATCAGCTCCTCCCAGGCTCCCTGCTGCCCATGTGAATGGTGGCAGTGGGGGGGAACCATCATTTGTGTTTATATATTGGATAGTCTCATAAAATGCAGTCAAACAGTCTCCCTTTTCCCTCTGGTTATTTAATAGCAACATAAAATCCCCCTCAGATCTTGGTATTTTTCTCTCATGTTATCAATTGCTTAGCTTGTGGCTTCTTTTCTCTGCAAATCTCAAAGACTGATATAAAATACTCTAAACATTTGCCCCACTTTTCTTTAGTTGTCTAATTCTAAGTGAATATCCCCTGAGATTTTTTCCTTGTCTCTCTCATGATAAAATACAAAGAAAATCTCAGATTGACACCTTTCCTCAGATTCTTGAACATGGATATAAAATGTTTGCAAATGTTGCCCATTTCCTCTTTATTCATTTATCAAATATTGATGTGAAACACTCAGATTTTGCCTCCTATCAACAACTGATATAAAATCCCTCTGATTTTCCACTTTCCTCTCTATAATTTGCAAAATGGATCCAAAATCTCTCAGAGTTCCACCCTTTCTCTTTCATTTCTGAACATTGCTCTCAAAGCTCAGGATTTCCCTCTTTCTATATCATTATCAAATGTTAGTTAAAAATCCTCTCGGGTTTGGGGCTGTTCCCCGTGTTTCTAAATCCCAGCAACTTCTTCCTTCGAGGGAACCTGTTGCCCTGAGTTCTTCTCCATCCTGGATGTTGTAGGGAGTTAAATTGCCCAGAGATCATCTTTCCCGACTCCTTTGAGAATCATTTGTTCCCTCCTTTACCTCTGTTAAAACGTTTGCTGAAGAAAGAGACCAGCCAGATATTTAATACCCATCAAAGCCAGAGGTCTCTCCCTGTTTGGGGATCAGTGGTTCCCAGCTGGTAATGGGAGAGTTGGCTGGACCCTTTTCTTTTCTCCAGCTGGCATGGGATGAGGAGGTCACTCTGAGTGCAGTGTGGGTCCAGAAGTATCCTAAACCCCATGACAAATGGTCTCTGTGATGTAGCCACCTCTGGGGTGGCTCCATGGTGACCATTATTTGCTAGTGACAGGGCATGGACATGTCTTACCTCTCTGCTGAAGGGCAGGCGGGGGTCCTAGGAGGGCAGTGGGGGAATCCCAGGAAGGCAGTGAGTTCCTAATTGGGGTCCCTCGCTGGTGGGGGCTCTTGGTGGGATTCCCAGCCTGGCAGTGAAGATCTGGTGGGGGTTCTCTGGCCGGTGGGGCTCTGAGGGGTATCTGGGATCTCTCTGGCCAGGGATTCTGGGAGTTGGGTCCCAGGAAATATCTGGTGGGACCCTGGCTGGGGGGATCTGGGTTCTGGGTACTGGGGGTGTTGGGGGCCCCTGGATGGAGGCTCTGGGAGCTGCTACTAACCATGTTCCTTCTCTCTGATCAGCTTGTGCCAGAATCCTGGCTCCAAGCACTGCCCGACATTCCCTGGCCAGGCCCAGTCACCGTGATAACTTTCTAGCCACTTATCAAACACTGTGAGGTGAAATCACAGATTTTGCATTTCTCCCCTCTTGAAAACTGCAGGAACTTCCAGTTCCATTGGGAAAACTCCTGCCTGATTCCTTGTCCTAGATCTGGAGGGTGAGGGAAGTGGGAAGGAGTGCTACACTATGGCACTATCTTCCACCGCATTCTGGACTCGTGAGCTCTCTCCTGCCGTCCATCACCCCCCTCTGACAAACAGAGGCTAAGGACACCATTCCTTACCCAGCCTGGCTAATAGCTATTAATGGAGTTAACCTCCGTGGATTTATCCAGTTCTCTTTTAAACCCTGTTATATTCCTAGCCCTCACAACCTCCTCAGGCAAGGAGTCCCACAGGCTGAGTGTGCGTTGTGTGAAGAAATACTTCCTTTTGTTTGTTCTAAACCTGCTTCCTGTTAATTTTCATTTGGTGATTCCTAGTCCTTGTGTTATGAGCAATAAATAACACTTCCTTATTCACTTTCTCCACGCCAGTGATGATTTTATAGACCTCTCTCATATCCCCCCTTTGTCTCTTTTCCAAGCTGAAAAGTCCCTGTCTTTTTAATCTCACCTCATACAGAAGTTGTTCCATACCCCTAATCATTTTTTTTTGTTCTTTTCTGAACCTTTTCCAATTCCAATATATCTTCTTTGAGATGGGGAGACCACATCTGCACGCAGTATTCAAGATGTGGGTGTACTATGGATTTATAGAGAGGCAATATGACATTTCCCTTTCTTAATGACTCCCAACTTCTTGTTTGCTTTTTGACAGCCACTGCACGTTGATTGGATGTTTTCAGAGAACTATCCACAGTGACTCCAAAATCTCTCGAGTGGAAACATAATTTAGACCCCATAATTTTATGTATAGTTGAGATTGTTTTCCAATGAGCTGCACTATGTGTTATCCTGACATCTAGTACTGCTGAGATCCTGCAATCAGTGATATCCCTGCCCTTCCTATTCCCTTTCTCCCCTGAACCCCACCAGCCCATAGTTACTGTTCCCAGCTTCCCCAGGACTCTCTCATTGTCTCTGGACCTGTCTGTAAGCAAGAAGCAGTGCCAGGGAGACTTGCCCTCTCTCTAGAGACTTCGATTTCTGGGACATGGATTTACTTTCTATGTGTTCTAGGAGACTCTTTGAAATTGAGTGTCTGTGACATTAACCATAGTGCAATCTGGACTGTTGAACAGCTGTGAGACTCAGTTCCCAAGCTGGGGTGCCTTTTACACTGCTTTACTGTGAGAACAGCCACTCCTGGGCAGGTAACACACAGTCTCCAGCATGTAACTTGCTCCCAGCTACACAGTACTGAGTGCTGCTAGTCAGCGACTCTCGAATTACAGTACCCCACAAGAGAACCCCAGAAAATTCTCTGCTCCCAGACTTCTCCCAGAAATGTGCATCTTGCACTGTCCAGCACACTACTGAACAATGGGAGCTCATATGAAATCTGTCATTTCATCAGTGGAAAATGACATGTGCCAACCTTGTCATTCCAAATGGAGTTTCCAACACACTTGAATCCAAACACACTGGTTAGGTAAAACAATAAAACAAAATTGTTAACTGCCGGAAAAAAATCTTTTCAGTGGCTAAGGGTAATGAGGCATAAAAGTCAGAATTGTTTACAAAAGAAATGCAAAGATAAAACACAAATTAACGTCTAAGTTAACAAGCTAAAATGGATTCAAAGCAAATGTTTCTCTCTCCATGTGCTGAGACAGGCTGGCTTTCCTTTCAGCCAGGACTCCCCCGTAACCTGCCCCTGCCTCCCAAGTTCAGTTCTTCAGGATTTGTCATGGGCAGAGGGAAAGGGGAGAGAGAGAGAGTCCCAAGCATTTTCCTCACCTCTTTTTATAATTCAGTCCTTTCTATTAGAAACAACTTCAGTTCTCAGCTGAGTCATGGTGACAGGCTGTCTGTTGGAGATATGAGTTTCAGGTCTCCCTCTGATAGAATGTAAATGTCTTCTTCACACCTTCCCCCTGCCAGCGAATTGCTGTTTGCCTTGCTGTCTCTGAGGAACTGGTCTGTGGGTGTTCCCCAGAATTGTAACTTTTTGTAATATCCTACAGTAAAATCTCATAACTTTACATACAGTGTTGTTACACATTTTAACAGGAGGATAATATTCAGTAGATTATGTGATTTCAAGTGATACTTCACAAACCATACTGTGTACAAAATTGATCATAATTTTCCAGAAGAGTGAACATAGGATTACAGACTGACACAGGGCCTGTGTGTGTGTTCCCAGCAGATATGTGGATTTTTCAATCCCTCCTAAGCAAAGTGTTCTGCATCTTCAAGGATCTGGTTTACTAAGTGTGACACTGCATGGAATTGTGAGACGCTTCCTATTATTATTACTTTGCAATTTTATCATATTGGTATTAATAATGAATTGTGCTAGATATGCCATATTAGGTGTCAGGGAAAATGTTATAATTTTCCAAGTATGATCATTTTTTTTGTTTGTATCACCTTTCTATTGTGAGATATAGATACGTAGGGTATATCTGTATTCCAGACTGTGTTTCTGGGTGACACCCTCAGATCTATTGGCATCAGCACTGCCTAGCCTGTTTGATGGCCCGTCCAGGGTCATCAGCTGTACAATGAATCCATGGAAAGGATCAAGGGGATACACGGATTGAGTCAGCAAGACATGCCGGGGAATGCCTGTGTAACGAGAATGCCAAGGCTTTTCCAGGCCTGTAACACTCGCATCCTCCCCTCTGCAGAAAGAGCAGCCCGGATCCAGCATGGGAGCTGAGACCCCATGGGGCCCTGGGAGCTGTAGTTCCTTGGCCAGCTCCCTGCCTTGGAGCAGGGAAGGAACTACATTTCCCAGCATTCCCTTGGCTGCTATCAACAGGAAAGGGAGGGGGGAAGCTGCGAGACTCCATGCGCTGCAGCTTGCTGTGGCTGGGGAGCTGGCTGCTAGAAGGGGGTGGCAGTGTGAATGGGGAACAAGTGTGCCCAAGGAGTAGAAGGCTTTGGCCCAGGTAGCACCCTCAGAAGACTTCCCCAGACTGGCTTAGGGATGCTGGTGTAACCTCGCCTGGCAGCCCCCAAGGAAGGAACTGAGTGGACTAAATGGACAGTGTCCCCCTTCTATCTGAAGCCTGGCAAGGGAGGTATGTGGATCCCACCAGAAGTTAAAATGGTAAGTAAGGGAGGGGAGGCTTTACTAGAGGACCTGGGCAGCTTCAGAAACAGCACAGGAGGATTTCCACTTCTGAGCCATGAAAATAGAAATTGACTTTTTCCTTTCCAGATTTAGCTAATGTTCAGAAAGGGAATCTAGCGCCTGCCTTCCAGATTTGAACACCCTCAAAATTCAGGAGTGCTCAAGCTCAATTTGGGCAGCTGTTACTTCATTTCTCCCAAATCAAATATGCTGATCCACTATCATTTGCTGTAGAAAAAGTAGTGTTGGGGACTTTAACCCCGACAGCGAAATTCGTTGTCTGTTCAGCTAGAGAGACAGTCAACACCAGCAAGATCCCATCAAAAGCCTTTTATTGACAAGTGCACGCATCAACAAAAGGCCGCTCGTCTCCAGTGAGAACCAGCCCCTTTTTACAGCTTAGCATTAGCCTATATAGACAGTTTTATTACGTCACACATCACTCACTTGAGCAAAACTCACCCCCCTTTGTTTAACAACTTAAAACTAGACACTTTTAATATACACACATGCCTAGACTTTATGTCTACAACTTTAGATTATTAATTATATCTTAACAACACCCAAAAGTTAGAAATACAGGGGAGTTTTTAAACAAACCTATAACTCAACCAAAAAGTTAGAATCTGAACCGTGGGATGCTAGAGTTCCTTATCAGCTCTTCAAACACTGTCCTTAGCACAGCTAATGGCATGCCAGCCATGCAATCCCTGGTTTATCTCAGGCTTGTCTCACGTTTTCCAGGGCTCTGTTAAACAATGCTGCTTTTTCAATACTTTTCCACTCTGGGATTACCAAAAACCTTTGCTAGCCTGATTTCAGTCAGGTTAGCATAACTGTTTTATCTGCTATATTTTCATTCAGGCCTAACAATCCCCCCTTTGTCCCTAGAGGACCAACGGGACTCTTGGGACAACAAATTACCGCTTGGCAGGGCACAACCGGGCTACGTTTTCTTCAGTTGCAGACGAAGCTTTAAATCGCCTTCAGGGGTAACGGTTCATTGGTTTGGGACTCTGACTATAAATTAGTGAGGTATACCAAGTGGTTTAAGTTCTCAAATGTCCCGGTGAGTAATTCAGTTCCACATGCATCCTCCCCATGGACCCAGCAGGATTTGATATGTGGGAGCCCACACCCACCCTAACCGGTCCATATGCTTGGAAGGAGCACTGTTAATGTCCACACTTCCATCCAGAAAGTGTCCAAGTATGTTTCCCTGACCACAGATCAGATGGTACTCCTGACGTGTCTGTAAGGGCAGTGGGCCAAGTCTAGTCTGGATCCCACTGCAATGCCTTCCCAGCCTCAGTGATATTCAGTACCATCTCTGTCAGTAACGTCTGGGTCACAGAACTAAGGGTGGAAATGACACGTAACTACCAACTCCAGCCTGTACTTAAGATAGCTGAGCTTTAAAAATAAGGCTAGTGGCCTTTTCTAGTTGGCCCAATTTCTTATCATGTTCCCAGCTTGTAAGAATATTTCAAATGGCTGCTGTATTATTGGCCTGAGTCCACAGAGATCTGATCAATTCCCTCTTCTTGCAGAGGAAACAACCTAGGCTCTCTGTTGTGCTAATCTAATGGCAGCCCCTTGTGAGCAATACATGCTGAAGGATTTATCCAAAACACAGGGTGCAGCCTGTAGAATAAACCCCAAAATCTAATCAATACCACAGTCTCAAACAGGGGTCCCACAAACTTCTTTCTGCCAATGTATAATTCTTGGTTTCTACACCAGGGTCAGTCCTTAATGTCCTTTTTGGTCAGGAAATCCTGGATTCTGACACTGCACAACGCTGTTGGTGGTCAGCAGGACTCAATAAGGGTCTTTCCAGCATAAAGCCAAAGCAGTCTTTCGCTGGTGGAGCTTTACATTAATCCAGTTTCCTGGTTCCAAGAAGTGGCAGGCCTCCTAGGGTCTTTGTGTAGTTCGTCTTTACCTGTGAAAAAAAAGAAACCTAACACATTTCATTAGTGCCTGTCAGCGATTTGCAGACTTTACAGCTGTGTGGGCACATTTAAGCCCCCCCTGTCTTGGTTGTTAGCTAAGTCTTAGCTGAGAGCAGTGTCCTGAAATGGGGCTAATGCCCTATCGTTAAACTCAGCATGTTAGCTATTTTTCCTCAGTTAACTCGTTCTTCTTCCTTTTTCCTGTTAGGCTTCTTTTAACCTACAAAGGAAACTTAGCCTTCACTTATGCATCTTTTTCTAACAATGAACACATATACATTGCCTTTATACAGTACATTAGTCTTATCATTTAAAGTTTGTCACATCTATCCTTTTACTAAAATAACTTTTTCCAGAGCTTTGGGACAACAAGTTAGGACAAGCACACCCACTTTGACGAGTTTATTTCATAGAGCCTCTAGTCCAATAGTTTCCCACCATCCCCAGCCCTCTGGCTAGAAATCTGAGATAGCCAGAAGGGTCCAAATACAATATGGGGAGTGGGTTAACTTTCCATGTCCTTGCTTCCAAAAACTATTAGTATGCAAGTTTTACTAACAATTTTCAATTAAAAGGTTTGGCCAATGTAGTATCTTTCTCCTACTTAAGAAAATGTATAAGACTTTAGTATATCACATTTTTCTGATGCATCCAAACACTTTGTATTCTAAGTTGAACAAAACAAATATCTGCATTTTAATCCAACACTGCTGCTTGATTTTAAATCAGACCATCCCATAAAAATATTAAACACATCAATTTTGGCCACAGAACAAACACCACAAGACAGAACATAGAACACAAAACACAATTTTTACTGTGCCAGCAAATCATGGTACGTTGAATGCTGTTCAGCCGGCATCAGTGTTCTCTGATTATCTGAAAGACAGAAACAGAAGTCTACCCTTTCTGGGCAATCAATCATCACTGAAAATATACAAGTACCTTAGTTGATTTCAGGCAAAACAGGGGAATTACCCCATATTTTCATATATATGTTTCATAGGCAGCTTAGGTCTCAGTGACTTCTACTTTATCAGTTAGATAACTTGCATCAATACAGATGCTTCCTGTCTTGCTCTTTACTTTTAACTCCTGCTTTTAAACACTGAAAGAAAACATCATCACTTATAGTGCCTTTAGAACCTAATAAGATTTCAATTACATAGCACTATATACATTTTTTAGATAATTCAACTAAATGGGTCATAACCAAATGATTGCAATCTAATAATTTCTTTGCCTGAATTTCTTTACAAACATTTCAAAGACACCAAGAATTTTTTCTCTTTAGCATTTTTACAAAGTTCAACTGCTGTTCCCTCCAGCAACTATGGAGTTAACTTTTCACTGTGCCTTAAATCACTTGCTTGTCCTTTCAACAGCCACTTACCAACTCGGATCACCATTCCAAATATTCTTCTGAGTATTTGAACCCACATGCGTATACTTACTTACTCTGTTTTTGTTTTTTTTTCACTACACCCTAAAAGTTTCCAACCTGTTCTCCAAGCTCTCTGTCTGTTGCCTGGCCGCCTGGGCCCGATCCTTTGTTTTTTGTTTTTTGTTTTTTTTTTGAACCGTCTCTTTTCATGGGTACCAACGTATTCCACTACGAGTTTTAACTAGGAGGGTGGGCTTTCCCTAAAACATTTCTACTCACAAAACTACTCGAGTCCTCCCCTGTGAGGCTTGCCACCTGGGCAAAATGCACGGCCCACTGGTGTTTAATTATTTAATTTCCTCTTGTAGCAAACACACTGCTGTTACGGTGTATGCTGAGCACAAATAGTTATATTTTGGCAAGTCCCTAAAGGACTGGTACTTGCTTAACCAGGGCTTCCTTTTCTAACTGGAAATCCTGTCTCAAGGCCTGCAACTTGCCCTGGGTGCAGGTTTGAGTTGCTGTCTGGGTCATGATCTATGCTCTTAATTGCTCAGTTCTAGTTATCAAATACATATTTGTTTCTTTTCTCCAACTACTTTATTGCCCAGTCCTGCTGCAACTGGGGGTAGAACCCCTTTCCAGTTCTCAGACTTACTGCAGCTGAGAGTAGGCTCACCTTTAATCATGCAATCCTCAACATATAACACCAACAGTTCCAAACAAAAGAAACACAACATAACAAAGGTAAAACAAATAGATGGTGTAAATTCTATAGGGCTCCCCCATTCTCAATTGCTCACCAAACTGTGACAAATCTGTTACCAATTTATCTACTGCAGGATGTTGGGGAAACACACCATATAATCAAATTTTAATGCTTAATTAAAAATAATAAAACAACAATGAAGAGTGTTGGGAACATTCCCACATTACTCAGGAAGAACATAAATACTTCAACCCTTAAGCCACTTTAATACTCACACATGTCCAAACTGGCCACGTCTGTATAACGTTCAGAAAAGGGGAATAGGTGGACGGGAGATTATTCTATATACAGCTTGTCCAGAATTTCCAACATGCTTCCGCTCTTGGGAGAGCTGTTTTTTTACACCCTGGAATCTCCTGCAGTGTCTCTTTCAGAGATTCCAGCCTGTGGCTTCTCCAGTTTCACCAAGGCAAGCTGAATTTCAAATTAACCCGTTCCTAGACAAATTGCTCACACTGTGTCAGAGGCTTTACTTTGGTGATTAAAAGCTCCTTTGAGATATATGATCTTATCTAGATTGAAGGTACCTTCTAATGGACATTGTTTAGATGGATTTTCACGCGTGTAAAGATTCCAATTCTCTAAATACCTGCAGGTTTCAGGACCATAATGTACGTACATGTAACATACTGGGGTACCCTTAGGGGGTGAGGTGGAATATTTAGACTGTCCCTCCCCCATTTTCCACTTACACACACCATAGGCCATTATTTCCTATTACTAAGATGCATTTTATTTTACTGCACAGTCAATAAATTCAGATGGCATGAGCCCAACAGAGACAGACGTCCCCACGGACAGTCTTCCTCCCAGTGTGGCTCTGGGGCATATGCTGGGGGATTTTTTTTTTTTTTTACAAGAGCTCTCCATACAGCTTTAAACATACAGCTCCAAAAGCTACCCAATTCCAGAAATCTTCTTTTAATCTTTAAGTATTAGAGACAATGGGGCGTCCCCCAGGCACTTACTGCCAACTTGTCCCATTTGGTAAGGGGACTCTAACCCCCCTTCCCCGCGTCGAGGTAAAGGGACTCTAACCCCCACCTCCCGCGTCGAGCGCTCACTTACCTCTCCAGGGGACTCGAACACCTGGACTGGGACTCAAACCCAGGCTGGGACTCTAACCCAGACTACTTGGATCCTGTGCAAACCTGGACTGGGACTCTAACCCAGACCTGGACTGGGACTCTAACCCAGACCTAAGTTGTCAGGGACTCTAACCCCGACAATCTGCACTGGGACTCTAACCCAGGCAACCTTAACCCTACTCAACGGGTAGGTGGATGTTGCTGGATTTCTACGAGCTTCAGCTGGTTCACAGAACTCGCCTTATCGCCGACGCAGAGATCAGATTACCAGGCAAGGCTCCTCTAAATCAGAGGATGCGCGCTGCGTTGCCTCAGAGTCTGATCCCCCGCCGGAGAGTCAGACAGAGTCCCACCGGAGTCGCCAAAGATGTTGGGGACTTTAACCCCGACAGCGAAATTCGTTGTCTGTTCAGCTAGAGAGACAGTCAACACCAGCAAGATCCCATCAAAAGCCTTTTATTGACAAGTGCACGCATCAACAAAAGGCCGCTCGTCTCCAGTGAGAACCAGCCCCTTTTTACAGCTTAGCATTAGCCTATATAGACAGTTTTATTACGTCATACATCACTCACTTGAGCAAAACCCACCCCCCTTTGTTTAACAACTTAAAACTAGACACTTTTAATATACACACATGCCTAGACTTTATGTCTACAACTTTAGATTATTAATTATATCTTAACAACACCCAAAAGTTAGAAATACAGGGGAGTTTTTAAACAAACCTATAACTCAACCAAAAAGTTAGAATCTGAACCGTGGGATGCTAGAGTTCCTTATCAGCTCTTCAAACACTGTCCTTAGCACAGCTAATGGCATGCCAGCCATGCAATCCCTGGTTTATCTCAGGCTTGTCTCACGTTTTCCAGGGCTCTGTTAAACAATGCTGCTTTTTCAATACTTTTCCACTCTGGGATTACCAAAAACCTTTGCTAGCCTGATTTCAGTCAGGTTAGCATAACTGTTTTATCTGCTATATTTTCATTCAGGCCTAACAGTAGGATAAAATTGAGCAACAAATGCTGGGGTCTTCCCAGTGCTCACTAGGGCTGGAATTGCTATTTTCAACAGCCATTACCATTTTTTTTTTTTTTTTTTAGTTTTGCTTGTTTAAAAGGAAGACAGTGATATTGCACTGGCAAATCCCCCATAGAAACAAAGAGTGGAACAAAAGAATAATAAAGGCACCTCAAGTTTTCCTCATTTATGTAGAACAGTCTTATAAGATGGATCCAGACATCTTCCAATCACACAAGCTGAAAATTATTCCACTTTACTGCAGTAACCATGCGGGAACCAGTCCTGTCTGTGTTCTGTGCGCATCCAAAATCCCTGCTGAACTCAGAATCACCATCTCACCATCTCTTTTGTGACCATCTCACCTGATATGTTCAGCCCTTGTAAGGGAAGCAGGTTCACATTTAGTAATTGGGTGGGAAGCGTCTCAGAAAAAGTTAGGTGCTGTAGGAGGTGTTGCTTATTCACTAGGTAATGTGAGACCTTCCTGTTACACTAGTAAACCAGTGCCGCACAGCAGGCACTTTGCTCCTGGAGTCTAGAATGGGGCCTTTGCGTCTATACACAGCCCATTAAAGACAATGAAAAGCCTCCCACTCACTTCAACAGGCTTTGGCCAGAACTGGTTATACACGGGGTAACCCCACTGTCTTCACAGGGTCCTGGTCTCACAGTGGAGGGGGGGGCATGTGAGCTTGTTGCAGAGCTGCTGCTCAGGGACGGGAATCTACTGGCACCCCAACCTCCAAAATCATCCAGGCTTCACTTTCTGCACGACTAGGTGCTGGCTGAGGGGTGTGTGGGAATTGGTGGCCTCTGCTGCAGGTGATGGGAATCGCAGGTATTTAAAGCCATGGCCTAGAGGAGGGAAGTGCCTAACTGCAGAGTCTGCAGCTGCCTAGGGCCAGGGCTGAGGATTCAGAGTCCCTAGTGCTGCCGTTGCAAGGTTCAAGCAATGCCGTGACTGGTGACATGGGGGGGTGGGTACTGGAGACATGGCTAGAGAAGGTCTGAATGAGGAAGGAGATAAATCTGTGGGGAGTTTCCTTGATCACTATGAAAGTTCTGCTCACTGTGGACACTGGTAAACCCACATGGGTGCACAGCTCAATAAGAAAACCCAGGGGCTGAGGGAGCCGTGTATGGCAATGCATACAGTCACGGAGAGGTGTGTGATCAAAATGAAAAATGTCTCTGAGGTTCAGTAGCGGGTATCCTATGGCACCAATGGCACTGCCCCACCAGGCCCACACTCGGAGCTCACAGTGACTACATAGGGGCCTACAAATATGTTTGGTACCAGGACCCACAGAAGGTTAATCTGGTCCTGACTACCTGAGCACTATTTCAGTCCCACATTTTTGGGTGGACCTCCCACAGTGGGAGCTGCAGAGCCCTCCCCCGCAAAACACACACCCACCCCATCCTACCTCCTGGTGTTGGGAGGGGAACAGGAGAAAGGACAAAAGAAGCAAGAGAAGAAGCGGAGGGAGGGAGGGAGGGAGGAAAAGGTGAAACAAAAAGGACAAACCCTAATGTCCCCAGTGATTCTAAGGGACAAAATCCCAGGTGTGCAATAAAATTCTGCCTCTTTAAGCTCGTGTTTTCCATGCCTAGAATTCAACTCCCACCAGATGGATCAGACTGAACAGGTTTCAAACCTCCAGGAGGCTCTTACCTTCTAAACAGGGACGGCTGTTTTCTAGTAAAATCACTAAAAGGGAAGGAGAAAACTCGAAAGAGGTTCCTCCTGGCGCTCACGTCCGTGAACCCGAATACTCCCTCAGTCCTCAAAGAGAGACCTGGAGAAGGAGAGTTGCTGAAGCAAAGCCACAGGGGTCTCTGAGGTTTCGCTGGCTGATGTCAGCATCTCTCTGTGAGGTCACCATCTCCCCACCACCTTTGACCAATAGTCTGAGGTCCTGCCAAAGGCCTTTGTGATGTCACTGCCACACCCCTCCCTTGCTGTGCTAATGTCCTGCCCTGGCCAGGCACTTTGGAGGTTTGAGCTACTCCCTGTGGATCACCCCACTCAAGGAGCTTTTCTGCAGAGCATCCTCAGATGTCTGAGCACACGAGTGCCATGGCAACGAACTGACACACGTGACACCAAAATGAGATCATTAATATACTAACCTAGAGGAGAAGGACACTGCAGCATTAGTAGGGGAGAACCCCCTACTGAACATGCATTACACCTAGCAGAGTCAGCAGAACATATCGGCTACACAACTAAAGAAAGGGATCTGCACGTGGCTGTAGACCAGTGGTTCCCAACACGGTGCCCACGAGCGCCATGGCGCCCGCCGGGGCATTTATGTGCACCCACCTACTGCCCAGCAGGGGAGAGAAGCTGTGGCCCTGCGCCTGACGGGGACACAGAACTCAGGCTGCAGGCGCCGGTGCTCTCTGTCCCTGGCAGGCGTGGGACTGCAGCTTCTCTCCAGCTTCTCCGGGGCTGCAGCCTGCAGGCGCCGGTGCTCTCTGACCCTGGCAGGCGCGGGGCTGCAGCTTCTCTCCAGCTTCTCCGGGGCTGCAGGCTGCGGGCGCCGGTGCTCTCTGTCCCTGGCAGGCGCGGGGCTGCAGCTTCTCTCCAGCTTCTCCAGGGCTGCAGCCTGCGGGCGCCAGTGCTCTCTGTCCCTGGCAGGTGCAGGGCTGCAGCTTTTCTCCAGCTTCTCCGGGGCTGCGGGCGCCGGTGCTCTCTGTCCCTGGCAGGCGTGGGGCTGCAGCTTTTCTCCAGCTTCTCCGGGGCTGCAGGCTGCGGGCGCCAGTGCTCTCTGTCCCTGGCAGGCGCGGGGCTGCAGCTTCTCTCCAGCTTCTCCAGGGCTGCATGCGCCGTTGCTCTCTGTCCCTGGCAGGCGCGGGGCTGCAGCTTTTCTCCAGCTTCTCCGGGGCTGCAGCCTGCGGGCGCCGGTGCTCTCTGTCCCTGGCAGGCGCGGGGCTGCAGCTTCTCTCCAGCTTCTCCAGGGCTGCATGCGCCGTTGCTCTCTGTCCCTGGCAGGCGCGGGGCTGCAGCTTTTCTCCGGCTTCTCCAGGGCTGCAGGCTGCGGGCGCCAGTGCGCTCTGTCCCTGGCAGGCGCGGGGCTGCAGCTTTTCTCCGGCCTCTCCGGGGCTGCAGGCTGCAGGCGCCGGTGCTCTCTGTCCCTGGCAGGTGCGGGGCTGCAGCTTTTCTCCAGCTTCTCCGGGGCTGCAGCCTGCGGGCGCCGGTGCTCTCTGTCCCTGGCAGGTGCGGGGCTGCAGCTTTTCTCCAGCTTCTCCGGGGCTGCGGGCGCCGGTGCTCTCTGTCCCTGGCAGGCGTGGGGCTGCAGCTTTTCTCCAGCTTCTCCGGGGCTGCAGGCTGCGGGCGCCAGTGCTCTCTGTCCCTGGCAGGCGCGGGGCTGCAGCTTCTCTCCAGCTTCTCCAGGGCTGCATGCGCCGTTGCTCTCTGTCCCTGGCAGGCGCGGGGCTGCAGCTTTTCTCCAGCTTCTCCGGGGCTGCAGCCTGCGGGCGCCGGTGCTCTCTGTCCCTGGCAGGCGCGGGGCTGCAGCTTCTCTCCAGCTTCTCCAGGGCTGCATGCGCCGTTGCTCTCTGTCCCTGGCAGGCGCGGGGCTGCAGCTTTTCTCCGGCTTCTCCAGGGCTGCAGGCTGCGGGCGCCAGTGCGCTCTGTCCCTGGCAGGCGCGGGGCTGCAGCTTTTCTCCGGCTTCTCCGGGGCTGCAGGCTGCGGGCGCCAGTGCGCTCTGTCCCTGGCAGGCGCGGGGCTGCAGCTTTTCTCCAGCTTCTCCGGGGCTGCAGCCTGCGGGCGCCGGTGCTCTCTGTCCCTGGCAGGCGCGGGGCTGCAGTTTTTCTCCAGCTTCTCCGGGGCTGCAGCCTGCGGGCGCCGGTGCTCTCTGTCCCTGGCAGGCGCGGGGCTGCAGCTTTTCTCCAGCTTCTCCGGGGCTGCAGCCTGCGGGCGCCAGTGCTCTCTGTCCCTGGCAGGCGCGGGGCTGCAGCTTTTCTCCAGCTTCTCCCGGGCTGCAGGCTGCGGGCGCTGGTGCTCTCTGTCCCTGGCAGGTGCGGGGCTGCAGCTTCTCTCCAGCTTCTCCGGGGCTGGAGGCTGCGGGCGCCGGTGCTCTCCATCCCTGGCAGGTGCGGGGCTGCAGCTTATCTCCGGCTTCTCCGGGGCTGCAGGCTGCGGGCGCCGGTGCTCTCCATCCCTGGCAGGTGCGGGGCTGCAGCTTCTCTCCAGCTTCTCCAGGGCTGCAGCCTGCGAGCGCTGGTGCTCTCTGTCCATGGCAGGCGCGGGGCTGCAGCTTTTCTCCAGCTTCTCCAGGGCTGCAGCCTGCGGGCGCCAGTGCTCTCTGTCCCTGGCAGGTGCGGGACTGCAGCTTTTCTCCAGCTTCTCCGGGGCTGCAGGCGCCGGTGCTCTCTGTCCCTGGCAGGCGCGGGGCTGCAGCTTCTCTCCAGCTTCTCCGGGGCTGCAGGCACCAGTGTTCTCTGTCCTTGGCAGGCACGGGGCTGCAGCTTTTCTCCAGCTTCTCCGGGGCTGCAGCCTGCGGGCGCCAGTGCTCTCTGTCCCTGGCAGGTGCGGGACTGCAGCTTTTCTCCAGCTTCTCCGGGGCTGCAGGCGCCGGTGCTCTCTGTCCCTGGCAGGCGCGGGGCTGCAGCTTCTCTCCAGCTTCTCCGGGGCTGCAGGCACCAGTGTTCTCTGTCCTTGGCAGGCACGGGGCTGCAGCTTTTCTCCAGCTTCTCCGGGGCTGCGGGCGCCAGTGCTCTCTGTCCCTGGCAGGTGCGGGACTGCAGCTTTTCTCCAGCTTCTCCGGGGCTGCAGGCGCCGGTGCTCTCTGTCCCTGGCAGGCGCGGGGCTGCAGCTTCTCTCCAGCTTCTCCGGGGCTGCAGGCACCAGTGTTCTCTGTCCTTGGCAGGCGCGGGGCTGCAGCTTTTCTCCAGCTTCTCCGGGGCTGCAGGCGCCGGCGTTCTCTGTCCTTGGCAGGCGCGGGGCTGCGGCTTCGAAGCTGGAGAGAAGCTGCAGCCCGGCCCCGGCCGGGAACAGAGAACTCTGGGGCTGCAGGCTTCAGTCTATGTTAAAGGAAGGATAATAAATATATTTGGACCAGCAGTTCAGCAATGTTTTACTTTTTTAAAAATAAAGATGATGAAAACTGTTTATGATATTTATTTTGTAAAATGTTTTGTAGATAAAAAAGAACAAATTCACATGGGAAGGTGAAAGAGTAATTGCCGAATAATTTAGTTAGTACCTTTCACACGTAAAATTACCGTTTTTATCTTATGGATTCATATATTATATAATATTAAATGATTTTTTTGGTATATTTAAATATTTGGTATATTTTTGGTATAATGAAAAATTGTTGGCGCCCACCACATTCTCTTCTGAAAACATGAATGTGCTACTGGCCACAAAAAGGTTGGGAACCACTGCTGTAGACAGATCAATGAAAAGCTCCACTCACGGCACAGCTGCCAGCAGAAAAGCGAACGTGTTCAGATTCACAAGGAATGGGATGGAGAATAACACGGAACGTTTGTATATAAATCACGGGGGCAGCCTCGGATATCCTGGGCTCACCATGGCTACTACAGCACCGCACCCGGGATATTTTAAATCTATCCTTGAGAACTGGGGAAGAAATAGGTCTAAAAAGAAATATTTGATGATGAGAGAAAAGCACCCGGTTCTGAAGAGATTTTATACCATGTAAGTGACAGTAGTTGGACAGTGTGACGGGATTGTATATGGAACTTCCATAAACAGACAGTAATAATTCCCCCCCACACCCCCACCCTTCACATGGGCAGCAGGGAGCCCTATGGGGAGGTGCTTTAAGAGGGTACGTGAGGGGAGTATGGAGCAGGAAAACTCCCTGGCAGTGGGGAGGAGGCAGCAGCAGGGTGGGGGGAGACTGGCAACTTGGGGGGGTGCTGGGCAGTGGGGGCACCAGCAGCAGGGTGGGGGGTGACTGGCAGCTGGGGGGCGCCGGGCCGGGGGGGGCCCGCAGCAGCAGCAGGGAGGGGGTGACTGGCAGCTGGGGGGGCACTGGGCAGTGGGGGCACCAGCCAGCAGGGTGGGTGGGTGACTGGCAGCTGGGGGGGCGCTGAGCAGGGGGGGCAGCAGAAGTAGCAGGGCGGGTGGGTGACTGGCAGCTGGGGGGGGCGCTGGGCAGGGGGGCACCAGCAGTAGCAGGGCGGGTGACTGGCAGCTGGGGGGGGCGCTGGGCAGAGGGAGCAGCAGCAGCAGGGCGGGCGGGTGACTGGCAGCTGGGGGGCGCTGGGCAGGGGGGGCAGCAGCAGGGGGGCGGGTGACAGGCAGCGGGGGGGGCGCTGGGCAGGGGGGGCAGCAGCAGGGCGGGCGACTGGCAGCTGGGGGGGCGCTGGGCAGGGGGGCAGCAGCAGCAGGGCGGGCAGGTGACTGGCAGCTGGGGGGGCGCTGGGCAGGGGGGGCAGCAGCAGGGCGGGCGACTGGCAGCTGGGGGGGCGCTGGGCAGGGGGGCAGCAGCAGCAGGGGGGCGGGTGACTGGCAGCTGGGGGGCGCTGGGCAGGGGGGGCAGCAGCCAGGGCCGGCTCTAGACCCCAGCGCGCCAAGCAGGCGCGTGGGGCGGCCCTTTCCCTGGGGGGCGGCATTTGGCTCCGGCTGAGCTCCCGCAGGCGTGCCTGCGGCAGGTCAACCGGAGCCCGGGAGGAGCGGACCTGCCGCAGGCATGACTGCGGCGGGTTCCCGCTTCCCGCGGCTCCGGTTGAGCTCCCGCAGGCACGCCTGCGGCAGGTCCGCTGGTCCCGGGCTCCGGTTGACCTGGCGCAGGCATGCCTGCGGGAGCTCAACAGGTGCCGCGGGAAGACGGGACCCGCCGCGAGACCGGGGAAGGGGCGGCGCTGCGCACGGCTGCTTGGGGCAGCCTATTTTCTAGAGCCGCCCCTGGCAGCAGCAGGACCAGGCCGGTGGAACCTGGGGCCGGACAGTCTCCAGGGGGGACTTTCCCCTCCGGTCCCTTCCCGGCCTCGCTGCGGGCAGAGCCCGGCTCCGCCTCCCCCCCACAGGCCGCTGCGTCTCGGGCCCCGCGAGCTGCTCCCGGGGTCTCGGGCTCCGGCGCGAGGGGGACGCGCCCCGGCCGCGGGCAGGGACCGGCACATGGGAGGGGGCGGGGCTGGGGGCTCCGGGCGGGCCCGCTGCTCCCGGGGCGGGGCGGGTCTGAGAGGCGCCGGCTGGGGGCGGGGGGGTCCTTTGGACTTGATAGACATTCAAGGAATCTCCATTGCACCTTGAAGCAGGAAGTCCATCTTCAGATGGACTTGGATGACCTACAGGTAACAGCATGGGCATCGGAGGAGAGGTGCACGTCTGCAGGGAGTCTCCAGACAGAACTCAACTAGGGAATTTCACTCACTGATCTCATTGTGTCACATTTCAGAAGTGGGGGGGCGGGGGGGAGAGAATGCTCTCTGCGGCATGTTCTGTCTCTTTGTGATGTTCCCAGTACAATGGGGCATCATCTCAGGATGCTGCCACATTACAAATATGAAAGACCACAATGTTCTAGTAATCTCAGCTACACTAGTGTTCTTCCAGGGTGATTATAGGGGTCCTAGCACCACAAAAAAGTGGGTAACAGCCTTAATGGGGATGTGTAGGCAGGTATATTGGACTCCCCAGCTGAGTATCATCAGGTGTTAGGATTCCTCATACTGGCCAGATGAGACAAGCCTGTGGCTAGCTTTTCTTGCTGCCATTACCTCAGACAGGCAGCTTTTGTAGTTAGTGCCTCCAGCCCTACAAGAGCCACACTCCTGTTTTCGTGACGAAAACTCTATCTGCCCAGGCGAAGTTTTTCTCCCATTGTTCCTTGGAAACAGTTTCCTCGTCACTTCATTTTAGCCATTAGTCATAGTTCATTGCATGCCATCCAAAATCCCAGGACCTTGCAGCCTCAAAGTTCCTGCAGCAAGATGTTTAAAAGTTTGCACCTTTTGGCATCTGGGAAACCATTCGCAGAAGGAATCAAGGCTCCCTCTACAAGGTCCCTAGCTGTATTACAAGAAGCGACTGAGCATCATCTGAGGAAGATTTGCAAAGCAGGTTTCTGTTCTTCTGCAGAAGCATCCTTTGATAGGAAGGTGTTACTGTATTGGTTCCCACATAATTCCTTAAATGAAACAGCCTTTGCTGGGGGGTGGGGGGAGAGATTCCATTTCTGCCAATTATTCTACTGCAATAATATTACATTTGTGTTTTATATTCCCTCACCCCCATCTTCTGCGATTCTGTACTTCCCATTAGGGATGAATGAGGAGAGAAGCTGTGCAGCAGAATGAGAAATTTCTTACCTGGTAATTTTTTTTTCTGTTCTCAGCATCTCTTCTCATTCATCCCACCCTGCTAGTCTGGTAAATGACTGGAACACAGCGTGGAACAAGCTGATTTTTTTCTCTCCAGGGAGCCGTAGATATATAATTGCCTTAGGGTTAGAGAACAGAATTCCAGGCTGTCTCTCTAGTTCCTGGAGTGTTTCTGCAGCTTTGCAAGAATTCTTGTGGTGGTCTGAGCTGAAGGGTGGAGCTTAGTCGAGGAGCCTCCAGTAACAACACTGGTCCCCTCTGAATGCCTCACCCAATAGAGATGGAGGAGGAGGGAAGCTGCTAACAGGGAAATGTCTCACCTGACACGTTTCTCTCATTTCCAGCTGTGTTTGGATCCGAGGGCTGGATCCACCCCTTTCTGAGCTAGGCACCCACCATCTGCCCCAGCCCTACAAGGAGCTGTTTCCCAGGTATCACTAGGGCCAGGGGGCAGATGCCAGCCACAAAGGCAGGAGCTGGGCTTGGATGGAGCCAACCAGATCCCATCCCTTATCCAGCCCAGGTCAATGCCCCATTACCATTGCTCACTTCCTGTCCCCGGCCCCACAGTCAGGAGGTGGGGGGAGCTGTGGCCGTTCAGGGGATGGGCACAGAGGGGAGCAGAGACCTTCTCTACCCCACTCCCACAGCAGCCAGATCTGACAGGAGTGTGACGGGGTCTGGGCAGTGAGGATGGCCCCTCGGGGAGACACGTCAGTGGGGCCCGGGCAGTAGGGATGCTGAGTGAAGGAACATCAAGACAGATCTGTCTGTGGGTCCTGTTTGACTGCCTGCCTCACTTGCGCAGGAACTGCACCATAAACACAACAAGGTGAAATCTCACCTTTTTTTTTTTCCCCCCTCCCCCTAGAGACCCTGCAAACTCATATGAAGAATCAGAAGGGTAAGTGTCTGGACCCCCTACATTACCGGAGAGTAGGGTCATCTCAGACAGAGCAGGGCGAAATCTCACCTGTATTAGCTAAGTACTGGAACGATTTACCAAGGGTTGTTTGGGGTGGATTCTCCATAATTGGCAGTTTATAAATCAAGACTGGATGTTTTTTCTGTAAGAGCGCCCGTAGGAATTATTTTGGGGACGTTCTCTGGCCTGTGTTATGCAGGAGGTCAGAGCAGATGATCACAATGGTCCCTTCTGGCCTTAGAACTTAAATATCACCTCTGCCCTTTTATCCCTCTAGGGATTCTGCTAACTGAAATGGAGCGTGAGAATGGTGAGTGTCTGGGCCAGTTACATTAGCTGGGGCGAGGGGGGGGAGTGTCACCATCATAAATACGGCAGGGTGAAATCTCACATCTCCCCCTTTCCTCCCCCTAGAGAGACTGCAATCTGAACTGGCGAAACAGAAAGGTCAGTGTCTGTGATCCACAAAACCCCACTTGGCTGACGCCTAATCCTGTAGGCATCTAAACTCATTCAGGGCATAAACCTGAGCTCTAAAAGTTCTCCTGTTGTCTAAGTTTCTGTCTCTGGGCATGCATGCTGCTGTCTCAGTCTAGGCATCTGAGCACCTACCTCCCACCTGAATCTCAGCATGATCTGCAAAGCAGGGGAAGATGGGTGGAGGAGTGTCTCTCTCACCTATGGGGCCTGATATGGTAGTGGTGGGAGTAGAGGAGGACCTCCCTTATAATCTTTAACCCAACAGTTAGGGGACCCACCAGGGTTGTGGGAGACTTTGGGTCAAGTCCTGCCTCTGCCTGATGGGAAGGGATTTGGACAGGGATCTGCCACCTCTCGGATGAGTGCCTTAGCCACTAGGCAATGGGATATTCTGACATGGGGCTCCCCCTATCCCTTTTGCTGAAGTTGTTAAACTTAATTAACTATTAAATGGGAATCACTATAATCCTCTCTCCCCCTGACCATTTTGTGTGGAGTTACACCTTTAGTACTGAGCAGCGGGAAGTCGACCTAAGTTACGGTACTTCAGTTACATAAGTTATTGTAATTGAAGTTGACGTAACTTCAGTTAACTTACAGCGGTGTCTACACTGGGCTACGTCGATGGGAGATACTCTCCCCACTGACTTACCTTCTGCCTCTGGAGTATAGACGGGAGAGCACTCTGCCATCGATTTCGCAGGTCATCACCAGACCCACTAAATCAGCACTGCTGCACTGATTGCAGCAGGGCCGACTGAGCTGGAAGTTATTCTATCACAGACAGAAATGCCACGGAGTTCGGTGTGGGGCCTTGCTTCACTCAGCCAAAAGGGAGAAGAGACAGCTGTTTACTCAGCATTTTAACTGCCCGACTCACTGAGTCCCCAGTATCATGCTGGCAGTGGGAATAACCAGGCTATGTAAGCAGGGGAAGGGTCCCGCTATTATGGAGAACTTTCCTGGCTTATACACGACCCTGGTGGAACTGGCTAGCGAAAGGATCTGAGTCCTCACTTCCACTTCCTTACCCAGAGCCCTGCCTGACCTCGAGGGCTCCCCTTCCACTCTCCTGGGTGGCAGAGTCCTCGTAACTCCAACAAGGCTGGGCCCAGGATCCGTGGGGGGCTCAACCCCCAGCCTTGTCATAGTCACTTACAACAGGAGCTAAGGTGTCCCCACTCCGGGGGGCTCTCTCTGCTCTGGACGCTTCCATACAGTTCAAACAAAAACAATTTATTAAACAGCAACTAATAATAAACGAATAAGGAAAAAATGGGAAAGGTGAAGGGAAAACCCATCACCCTGCTCTGTGGCATGGGGACACCGCAACCAGCATCTCTGGATTCAAGGGCAGTTCACAGTCTGTCCCTCACACGTCCCAGGCCTCCTGCCCAGGCCCTGGCTGTGCTGCAGGGATGCTGCGGGTCAACACATGCTCTGCGGTGGCCACCCTGCCCACCCCCAGGTGGCAGGACCCTTCTTCCCAGCATCACCCCCACCCTGCAAGGCCTCTTGGCTGTGGGTGTCTCCCTGCGCTGGGCCCATGGCCCAGGGTCCCCCTCGCTCTCCCCAGCTGCTCACTGCACCGGCTCCGGACTGTTCCAGCTCCACCCTGCTTCAGCTCCAGCTCCACCCTGCCTCAGCTCCAGCTCCACCCTGCCTCAGCCCTGCTGCTCTGCCTCCAGTGCAGCTCCCGGGGCTGCTTTTCCGGCCCCTCTGGCTCTGGTCAGCGCGTCTCTGCTCCCCAGCTATACTTGGGCTCCTGCTCTCTCCTGAGCTTGGCCCCAACTCTAGCCCAGGCAGCTCCAGTTCACATGGAGGATGGGACCCTCGGCTTCTGACTCCTTCATTAGCCTGCCTGCCCTATCAATCAGGCTGATCTGTCACTTCAGCCCCTTCCCATTGGCCCTGGGGACTGTCAGTCACAGGATCTTGATTTCCCCCTTTTTTGGGTACTGGGAGAGGGCCAACCAAAACCCCCCGTTAAGTTTCAGTAAGGGTCCAGCAGTCCCCTTACACGGAGCACCCCTGTGTGGTTTCCACTTTCTACCAGTAGAAAAATTATTCCTGAGTTTGCAATAATTGAAGTGAAATGTTCTGCCGTGTAATACATCTTCCTTGTTATTTGCTTTCAGAGGCCCACCTTGCAGAGACAGGTACAGTCCCTTTGTTCGCTGGGGGGAATCTCAGACTTTGCTTCAAGTTGTATAGCCCTCCAGAGTTCTCACTATGAGCAGAAAGTCAGTTTAGTTTGTGCTGTGTGCAGAGCAGCTCTGCCCCTTGTCCCTCACAGTCAAGACATGGAATGAACAGACCCAAGCCCCACTCACAGACCTCACAGGGGATTTATGACGCCCACACAGCCAGGGAAGGAGCAGGTTTGGGTTCACTCTGCTGTCCGTGTAGCCAGCACTATGCCCATGCTCAGGGCCGGTGCAAGGATATTTTGCACCCTAGGCGAAACTTCCACCTTGCGCTCCCCTCTTCTCCTCCCCTCAGAGCATTGCTTATTATTAGGGGTGGGATGGCTCAGTGGTTTGAGCACTGGCCTGCTAAACCCAGGGTTGGGAGCTGAATCCTTGAGGGGACCACTTAGGGATCTGGGGCAAAAATTGGTCCTGCTAGTGAAGGCAGGGGACTGGACTCGATGACCTTTCAAGGTCCCTTCCAGTTCTAGGAGATTGGTATATCTCCAATTATTATTATTTTATTATTATAAACTTTCAAAAATGGATACAGTGGAGTCCCATCTTATGCAGGGGTTAGGTTCTAAGGTCAGCGCGTAAGGGGAACAGTGACAATTACCATAAAGTACAGTGCACATAGTATACACTAGAACAGGGGTCCTCTACCTATGGCACACATGCCAAAAGTGGAACATGAGCTGATTTTTTTTTTTAAATGGCAGGCTGTGGGTCCTGGCCACTGCTGAGCCCGCTGCCAGCCTGGGGTTCCATTCACTCAGCTGGCAGCGGGCTGAGCGGGGCTGGCAGTGGGCTGAGTGGGCCGGCGGCCAGGACCTCGGCTGGCAGGAGCTGGCAGATGGAACCCCAGGCCGGCAGAGGGCTGAGCGGTGGCCGGGACCCACAGCCTGCCATTAAAAAAAAATCGTCTTGCGTGCCACCTTTGGCACATGTGCCGTAGGTTGAGGACCCCTGTTCTAGTGTGTATCTGTATCCTGAGGGATCAAATGGTGATTTTAGTGGAAATCAGGCTTTGACGGTTTTCCAATTTTTACCAAAATCAGGAAGTTTCTGCCCACTGATGCCTAGAGCACACCCTGAAGCATTGGCACTGATGGGATGTGTTTTAACTTTCAGAGGTTATTACGTTACAGACAGATAAACAGAAACATCATTGAGTTGGGTGTGGGGCTTCACTTACTTCAGCCAATAATCATAGTTTATTTTCATAGGAGCTCTAAAGCAGTTGCTTTTATTTGGGGATCATTATCTAGACAGGCCTTTAAATGCATTTTCACTAGTGCCCCCATTCGGCAGGGTAGCTGAGCACATGCTGCACTTTAAGCCATGAGTCGGTCCATCCCGATTCAGCATGTGCGTATGTGTTTTGCTGAATCAGGCTCTAAAACAGAAGCTTTTCAGAACACACAAGTTGTTGCCAGAGCAAATCAGATTCAAGCTAAGCTAGTCTGGGATCCTGCTTCTTACAGTGGCCAGCACTTGCTGCTTCAGGAGAAGGTGCGAGAAACCCCCTAATGCCCGATGACAGACTAACCTGCCCCCAGGGAAAGTTTCTTCCTGACCCCCATCAGTTAATGTTTGCCTTGTGCCCTGAAGCAGGAGGGGGTTTCTCTCCCTGACAGAATGCGTGTGTTTTTGAGAACGGCCACAACTCTGATTATTTGCATTTCCATATCAATGCCTGGGCCTCTTTGAATCCTTTGTCCGTTTGGGTTTTTTTTTTTCTTTGCCTGTCTGTTTTGTTTTCAGTCCTACCCAATGTAAATCTTCATGTTCTGTTTAGCCACGTCAATATCCTTTTGTTTTTCTTGTGGTAAGGAGTTTCACAGGCTAATTATGCCTCATATAAAATACCATTTCCTCTTATTGTTTGAGATTTGCTGCCTTTCAGTGTATTTGAGTCTCCTCTTCTTGTATTAGGAAAGAAGATAGATACGAGCACCTCTTTCAATCAGTCTTTATATGACCTTGTCTTCAGAGCCATAATTATTCTAATTGCTCCGCCTGAAAGACCCTTTCTGAGATGGGGTGACCAGTACTGCACACTGTATGCTTTTCTGTCCTGTTTTGTGTGCATCCTAACACTTCCTTCTTTAAATCACTGCTACACATTCAGCAGAGATCTTCATAGAGGTGTCCACAGAGATGCACAGGTCTTGTTTCCTGAGTATATAGAACCCAATGGTCTCCAACCTTTTCGTCTGGCGGGTGCCAGACGAAGGACCACTGCGGCAGTGGAGCACCCACCGAAATGCCGCCGAATTTTGGTGGCATTTCAGCGGCAACGCCTCTTGATGACGCCGCTTGCCGTCGACAAGCGACGTCATCGAGAGGCGTCCCCGCCGAAATTCGGGAGCAACGCCTCTCGATGACATCACTTGTCGACGGCAAGTGGCGTCATCGAGAGGCATCCCCGCCGAAATGCCGCTGAAATTCAGTGACATTTTGCCGGGTGCTCTCCCGGGGGCCAGGACGCGGGCGCAATAACCTGTGTGAATAGCTGTAATGATTCCTTGCGGTACTGCACAGGGAGAGTAACCATTTCTGCCCTATCTCTACTAGAAATAACTCCTAGGATTGCATGAGGATTTTTCATGGCCAAATCACATTGATAGCTCATAGACATCCTGTGATCAACCAATATACCCAGGTCTTTCTGCTCTTCTGTCACTTTCAACTTAAACTTTCTCTCCTTATACCAAAAGTTATTGTTGTTAGTCCCGAAGTGCATGACCCTGCACTTTGCACTGTTAAATTTCATCCCATTTCTATTACTCCTGTTTTCAAGGTTGTTCAGATCTTGTATGATATTCCAGTCCTCCTCCATATTGGCAATACCTCCGGACATTGTGTCATCTGAAAATTGTATTGGCACAAAAAGTGGGAGTGTGCTAAGGTCTTTAATGAAAATGTTAAATAAGATTGGTCCCAAGACTGATCTTCGAGGAACTACACTAGTAACCTTCTTCCAGCCTGACAATTCACCTGTCAGTATGACCTGTTGTCATCTCCTATTTAAATAGTTCCTTAACCACCTTTCAGTTGTCATATTTGTCTCCAGCTTCTCCAATTTAATTAACAATTTCCCATGTAGAAATGTATCAAATGCCTTACTGAAGCCCAGGTAGGTTAGACCTACTACATCTCCTTTGTCCAAAAAATCAGTTACCTTCTCAAAGAAGGAGATCAGGTTGCTCTGGCACGAGCTACCTTTTGTAAACCCATGTTGTATTTTATCCCAATTACCATTTACTTCTATGTCCTTAACTACTTTCTCCTTCAACATTTGTTCCAAGACCTTGCATACAATTGAGGTCAAACTGGATCAGTTTTTTCCCCTTCCTTAAAAATAGAAACTATATTAGCAATTCTTCAATCATAGGGTACAACCCTTGAGTTTACAGATTCATTAAAAATCTTGCTATTGTGCTTGTGATTTCACGTGCCAGTTCCTTTAATATTCTTGGATGGAGATTATCTGGCCCCCAATTTGATCTCATTGAGCTGTTTGAGTTTGACTTTCACCTTGGATGTGGTCATTTCTATTTCCATATCCTCGTTCCCATTAGCTACCCTGCCACTACCCCTAAGCGCCTCGTTACCCTTATTAAAAACTGAAGGAAAGTATTCATTTAGGTGTTGGGCCATGCCTAGATTATCTTTAATCTCCACCCCATCTTCAGTGTTTAATGGTCCCACTTCTTCTTTTCTTGTTTTCTTCTTATTTATATGGCTATAAAACCTTTTACTTATTGGTTTTAATTCCCTTCATAAGGTCCAGCGCTGCTTGGCTTTTAGCAATTCTCACTTTTTCCCTACACTTTCTGACCTCCAAGGAGTTTTCCTTGCTGATCAATCCCATCTTCCATTCCTTGTAGGCTTTCCGCTTTCTCTTAATGCCTGTTTCATATGCTTACTCATCTAGTTTGGTCTGCAACCCTTCCCTAAAAAGGTGTTTCCCCTTGCATGGGATGCAAGCTTCTGATTGCTTCTGCAACTTTGACTTAAAGTAATTCCAAGCTTCCTCCATATTCAGATCCTTGAGTTCTTTAGTCCAGTCCACTTCTCTAACTAATTCCCTTATTTTTTTTTTAAATCAAGGATCCTAGTTGCAGCCATATTTTTGTTTATCATTCCATTGAGTTTAAACTGAGTTAGTTCATGATCACTCAGATCAAGGGTCTCCTCTCCAACCAGTTCTTCTATGAGATCCTCACTACTCACCAATACTAAATCTAAAATAGCATCACCTCTTGTTGATTCGGTGGCTATACGGTGAAGAAATCTTTCAACCTTCTCTGCAACCTCTGCCTCGGTTATACTGCAGGGTGACCTGAGCACACCCCCAGTCGAAGATTTCCCCCCAGAAATGTGTGTCCTGCACTGCCCAGCCCTCTCCTGGACAGTACACAATATTTTAAGATGTTATTCTTTTAAGGGAATAATATGCCATGTTATTATCTCACATAATTATTCATATATTTCTATTTCAACACACTGGTTTAGATAAAACAGTAAAACAAATGTATTAACTACAAAGAGAAAGATTTTAAGTGAGTACAGGTGATGAGGCATAACAGTCAGAAATGGTTACAAGAAAAATAAAGATAAGATGTTTACTGAAGCTTAACTTAACAAACTATATTAAATTCAAGCATTTTCTTATCACATGCTCCAGCAGGTTACTGACCAAACTCTCAGGTCATGTCCCCTTCTCCAGAGTCCAATGAGGGCTTCCTTTTTCTCTTCAGGTGCAGTGAATCTGACGTGCAGGGACAGAGAAAACAGGGGGCCTTGGGGTGGTTTCCCTCCTTTTTATAGTTTCAGTTCTTCCCCCATAACACACACACCTTGAAAAAACATTTCCAGCTGAGACACAGAATCTATGTAGGAGGATATTTCCTGCTAGTATTTTTGTTCATTTGTTTTCCCTTTCTGCTTGATTAATGCAAATTAAGCAGAGCACACACTCCTTTGTTTAGGCCAGACCTGTTTGCCAATTTCTGTTTGGGCTCAGCTGTGGGGCTTGGAACTTGGGTTAATAACACTGTACAGGGGAATCTTCAAACATCACAGACAAATGTGTCACACATATTTTCCCAGGGAAGTACTGATCAGCAAATGATGAGTTTTCAAACGATACCTTTCAAGGCATACTTTGTACAAAGATTATTACAATAGTGCATAGAGTGTGAGTACAGGGGTGTGTTCTACCACAGTATGTCTCTCCCGAACACCCTCTATGGTGATAATCAATATAAAGAAATTGGTTATTCTCTCACCATTGTCCTCACCCTCCTGAATTGCTCCCTTTATCCCTGCTGATCCAGGGGACCCACTGGTTCTCTCACAGGCTTCCTGATTCTGATAGGCTGAAATAAATCCCTGGTATTTGTTTTATATCTCTGGCCATTTACTCTTCTAGTTAAACTTTGGCCTATTCAGTCCCATCATACTCTTCACCCGATGCACTTTTCTCCTTTTACTGACTTCACAGGGTTAAAATTTTAATATTTTCCATTTGCTGAAGGATCCCTCTTTGGCTCTCACAACCTCTTGCAGCTGGCAGGATGGGGTTATTGTGTTTCTCCCCTTGCTGATTCCTTTGTTGCCCAGGAGCTGCCAGGCTCTGGTTGCTGATGTAGCCTCCTGGCTGAGTCTAAGGATTTTAACTTCTCTGCTTTAAAGTCTTTTTGACTCGCTTTCCTTCTGCAACATGACGTGATCCTGACTCGTTTCTCTGTGTTTTGTTTTTAGCCAAACTCCTGGCTGAGATCGGTAAGTTCCATTCCCCCCATTATCACCCTTGTGTGACATTGTTTCCTGTTCAGAGTGTTGGTGTTCACGGGCGTTCTCACCTCTCTGTCTGTGTTTGGTTACAGGGTGGAGAAGCGTGCAGCTCTACGCAGGTACTGTACATGTCGCTGATATTTTATCCATGGGGAGATCCACCTCCCCGTGGGAGCTCTTGGCTCCTTTCCCTACACAGAGCATTTTCCTATGACATTCGATAGGCTACAAACAGCTGTCTGGGTGTATTTTCACCCAGCATGCTGCCTGACCATACGTATGTACTGGTGAAGGCTGGGAGAGTCTGGGCAGCTCCAGCAGGGATTAGAGACCCCAAGGGACATGCACACACATTGCAGCACCACTGGCCATGGCTCCATGTACTCTGGGGTATCCTACCGCACACAGCTGGGAGGGAGGGGGGCACTCAGGTCAGTTACAAAAACAGTGTTGGGGTCCTGTTGTGGTTGCCCCCTCTGAGGTGTAAAAAATGGGACATCTGCTTGCTCCACATACACCCCCTGTCTCCTCAGCCCGGGCACTGTGTCCCATCCCACCCTGGGAGAGGAGACCAGCCCTCTCAGGCTTCTGTTCCTGTCACTGCCCTGGGCACCAGCCTCACAAAGCAGGACCTGGCACCAGATCCACCCCGTTACCATCCAGCAGTTAAACGTCACAGTTGGTTCTTCCACCGTGGTGACTGGGCCCTACCAGCTCCGAGCTCCTCATCCCGCTTGCTGGTCCCAAGACACTCTGAAGCTAGCGCTCCCTTTGAGCAGTCACTGCCACCCCACAGCTTCCCCCACTACAGCCACTGACAAACCCAGGACTTTTAACATCCTGCACAGACTCAGATTTCGCAGGACAGCGACCTGAACAATGGGCCGATCCTGTGAAAACCTGGACAGGTGGCAACCCTAGCTCCTGTCCACACAAGCCAGTAACACCCAGCTGAGCCGGTTACAGGCCCTGGCAGGGACGCTGAGCTACCAGCTGCTGTGATCACTAAGATTGTTAACTCCACTGTGTGCCACACACCGTGCTTAGAACCGCCAGGGCCCTGGACCCAGCGCCAGAACAGCTGTAACCTAGACTCATAGCAATGCAGGGTTGGAAGGGACTTTGTGAGGTCACCTAATCCAGCTCCCTGCACTGGGGCAGGG
Source organism: Mauremys mutica (assembly GCF_020497125.1). Lineage (NCBI taxonomy): Eukaryota > Metazoa > Chordata > Testudines > Geoemydidae > Mauremys > Mauremys mutica. The sequence goes on from NW_025423258.1 coordinate 943,692, forward strand.
CCTAGACCATCCCTGACAGGGGTTTGTCCAACCTGTTCTTACAAACTGCCAGTGCCAGGGATCCCACAGGCTCCCTTGGAGCCGGTCCAGAGCTTCACCGCCCTGAGAGTGAGAAAATGTTTCCTAATCTCCAGCCTCAGTCTCCCTTGTTGAAGATTCAGAGGGGCAGCCGTGTCAGTCTGTATCCACAAAAACAACGAGGAGTTCGATGGCACCTTAAAGACCAACCGATTTATTAGGGCATAAGCTTTTGTGGGGAAAAAATCCACTTCTTCGTACTCCGTGGAGCTGAAGAAATGGGATTTTTTACCCACGGAAGTTGATGCCATAATAAATCTGTTGGTCTTTAAGGTGCCACCGAACTCCTTGTTGTTTTTCCTGAAGATTGTGCCCCTTGGACAGGCCCTCGCCCTGCCCGCTGGGGGCGCTCAGGGTGTTGCCAAGTGTGAGTATTGTTGTTACCGCATTGCGGGGGGAAGCTGGATGGGCTGGTTTGGCAGGGGGCAGTGATGGGAGCTTTCACTTCCCTGTCACCGATCTCAGCCCAGCCCGAGGCCAGTTCTTAGTGGACAGGAGCTCACATCATAACTCACATTAATGACAACCACAGGGAGATCAAGACCTGCATGGGCCGCAGGGAGAGAGGTTCCAGCAGGGGTCAGGGCTGAGCCATGTCAGCAGCACCGTGCGGGGCTCACACAGCCGCTGGGATGTCCTCGTACCCCACTCAGTGCATGGAGCTCCAGCTGCCAGGGTGTAAGTGCCACTTCTCGAGGCTACACGTGGGGGGGGGCCCTGCCCAGATTGGCCTGCTGCAGGGAGAAGGGGGAGTTCCCTTCTCCCGCTGTGCCTGGCCCCAGCCCTGGCAGTGGGGAGCAGGAGGATGGATGCGGGACCAGGTGCTGAGTGAGCCAGAGTCCCCTCAGCTCAGCCCCCATCCCCCGCAGGTGGGCCCAGGCAGGGAGCAGGAGCTGTCACCCCAGCCAGGCTGGCTCAGCTGCACAGAGGCAGTGACCAGGAGCAGCTGGCTTCGGCCACATCAGAAAGGCTCTGTCCCACTCCCCGCCCAGGCCCTGGGGCACAGGTGCAGTGGGAGAAGGACAGAGCTCTCCCCCTGCTCCCACAGGTAACATGGGGCAGGAGGAGCAGGGCAGCCCCGGGCCGGGCACAGGGGAGAAGACACATGGGGTGGTCACATGTCCTCCCCTTTAGATTGTGCCCCCCTAGAATGGCCAGCCTCTGGCCCCGGCAGTGACTCTGTGACTCTCTCCCCAGTGGATGTGACTCTGGATCCCAGCACAGCAAATCCCTACCTCGTCCTGGCTGAGGATCGGAAACGTGTGACACACCGAGACGAGCGCCAGGATCTGCCTGACAATCCGGAGAGATTTGATACTATGGCGATTGTCCTGGGCGCTGAGGGATTCACGGGCGGGAGACATTACTGGGAGGTGGAGGTTGGAGAAAAGAATCTCTGGACTCTGGGGGTCTGTAGGGAAGATGGGCGCAGGAAGGGGCATATTGTATTTCTACCGAAGAATGGAACCTGGATAATATGGCAGCATGCTGGGCAATGCGAGGCCAATGCCTCCCCCCCAACCTTGCTGTCCGTGAGCGTCAGGCCCAGACGGGTGGGGATTTTCCTGGACTATGAGGCGGGCGAGGTCTCCTTTTACAATGTGACTGACAAGTCCCATCTCTTCACTTTCACTGACACCTTCTCTGGGGTTCTCTGCCCTTATTTCAATCCTGAAAACAATAAAGGGGGCACAAATATGTGTCCCCTGATAATCTGCCCAGTCCCAGCTCAGGCTGGAGAGAGTCTCTGTCCCGGACAGTGACACCCGCAGCAGAGACTGTCCCCTCCCAGCACTGACCAGCCCCCAGGCCTGTTCCCCTGTGGGGGAAGGGCATTACCTGCCTTTCTCCTGCCATCCCCTCCCCTCTCAGTTCCCAGCATCAGGAATATTGGCAACCAAGCAGCCCTAGAGGGGGGAGCTGGCTGCAGGGGCAGAGGGGTGTGTGGGTGCTGTGCCCAAGAGTGGGGAGGAGGCTGCAGCAGCAGGGAGGGAAAAGCCCAGTTCACAAGATGTGCAGGGTGGGGGAGATGAGAGAGGTCTATAAAATCATGACTGGTGTAGAGAAAGTAGATACAGAAGTGGTGTTTACTACTTCTTCTAACACAAGAAGTAGGGGTCACCAAATCAAATGAAGAGGCAGCAGGTTTAAAACAAACCAAAGGCAGTATTTCTTCATACAACGCACAGTCAACCTGTGGAACTCCTCGCCAGAGGATGTTGTGAAGGCCAAGATTATAAAAGGGTTAAAAAAGAACTAGATAAATTCATGGAGGACAGGTCCCTGGGACTATTAGCCAGGATGGGCAGGGATGGTGTCTCTAGCCTCTGTTTGCCAGAAGCTGGGAATGGGCGACAGGGGATGGCTCACTGGATCATTACCTGTTCTGTTCATTCCCTCTGGGGCACCGGGCATTGGCCACTGTTGGAAGACAGGTTTCAGAGTAGCAGCCGTGTTAGTCTGTATCCACAAAAAGAACAGGAGGACTTGTGGCACCTTGAAGACTAACAAATTTATTGTAGCATAAGCTTTCGTGGGCTCCAGCCCACTTCTTCGGCAGACAGGATACTGGGCTAGATGGACCTTTGGTTTGACCTAGCCTGGCCACTCTTACGTTTACTTTTCAAAAAACAAAGAAAAAAGAATGAGAAATGGTATTTTTGTCTTAGGTAGTCCGTACAGTTTATGGTGTCTTAGAGCCTGATTCAAAGTGGTCCAGTTCCAGGGGGTTGTTCTGGGGGAGGGATGTGGCTCTGGTCTGATTTGGAGGGTTGGCCTGGTCTTTTGGGGGCACAGCTGGTCCTGATCCCAGTCTGTGTGCCTCTCGGCCTTGGGGGGAGGACAAGCAAGTCTAGTATGACTAATTATACTGTCAGTAAAATGTATTAAAATGTTGATGTTTTTTTATTTTTAAAATATTTTAAATAGTTTTAAATTCACCCCCAATTTCATATCAAAATGTAATACAAGCCCTGGTGGTTCCTATGAGAAATGTGAATGGTGAGCTAGTGGGAATGGGCCTTTTTAGTGGGAGCAGCACATGGCTAGTATTTTGGGTGCTCTGGCTTTTGTTAGCTGTGTTTCATTTTCTCTGTTTTCTTTTATAATTTAGTTTATATCCACTTGTGTGTGTATCTTTTTTTCCCCTCGGGCTACCACTGCTGGTACCCTAGTGGCAGCCACCTCCATCTGCAACTTAAACTTCAAATATTGTTAATAAAACCTGTGTGCTGTGTCAAAGACAAGTCCTGTGTTGATCTCCTGTCTTTTACAATTATTCCGCATGGGGGCCCACACATATGTTTGGTGCCAGGCCCCCAGAAGTTTCATCCAGCACTGGACATCTGTATGGTAGCAAAACGCAGCGACTTCTAGCACTCCAGCCTGGAACCAAGTAAATAATATAGGGGCAGGCACCCAGCTCTGCTTACCCTGTGGGCTACAGGAAAGGGATCAGATGAGATGGCACCCACTGATACATGGGCCTGCATGGTGTCATGGAAGCAGCATATAAGGTTGAGTAGTTTGTAGCTGTTTGGCCTGAGGTTGGTACTCACGTTCATCAGCTCTTCCAGCCAGGGGGAACTGAACCCAGGTCTCCCACAGCCCAGGGGAGTGCGTGAACCGTGGGGCTAAGCGTTATAAAGCAGCTGATGTGACCAACCCCACCTCTTCCTTCTCCCCCTACCGCCAGTTTGTGTGGCTTGAGGCAGCTGCCTACCTCCAGTCCAAGAAATGCCTTAGGCACCTGAGTCACCTGACGGCAGGGGCTGGGTTCCCATTTGTGGAGTGCTAAGCCACAGCCACCCCCCTGCAACCCAGATTTAGGCATCTATCTGTGAGGGGAGGGGGGCAGGGTTTAGGACAATGTGCTTCTCCCAGCCCCTCACTCCTGACCCACAGCCCCCTGCCAGTCCAGCCCTGCCCCACCAGCTCTGCGGTGACATTTTTTTTCAATGTCTTTGATTTCTTTTGTAGATTTTTTTTTAGTCTCTTCATGTTATTTTTTTCTGTTCGTTTCTTGCTATTTGACTGTCCTTTGTTACTGTTACTATTCAATGTCTGTGTGGTTTTCTGTTCATTGTTTACCTCTTTCAAGTTTTCAAATGGAATCCCCCCCCCAGCTGCAGTCCCATCGGCTGGAAACGTTGACTGTTCTGCAGCACCGAGCAATGAAATTTTACTTCTGACTATATTTCAATGACGTTGAATATTCCTCATGCGGTGCTAGTACCTCCCCCTTGCCAGCCTCTCCCATTGACTAGCTCACATGGCTCCCCACCTAGTGAACTGGCGTTTGTGACTCACACTGGAAGGTGCCTGTGGAACCCAGGCATTGTGTGGGGAGTTCAGGCACCTGACTCAGCTTTGCGGATCACAATGTAAACCAAGCAATTTAATACTACACTGGGGGGGGGGGGGGAGTAGTGTGCACGTGCTGTGTGTTTAGAAACATCCTGTACATACAGTACAGGGCTATAGCTGGGGGGTGCCCCCGGCTGAAGCTTTAATGGTGCCCCTCACTCCCGACCCACAGCCCCCTTACAGTCCAGCCCTGCCCCCCTCAACCTCTGATGGTGCCCCTCACTCCTGACCCACAACCCCTGCCAGCCCAGCCCTGCCCCACCAAGCTATGTTCAAGAATCTGAGAAAAGGTGCAAAACTGAGATTTTCTTGGTATTTTATAATTAGAGAGACGGGGAAATCTCAGGGCATATTCAATTAGAAATAGACAACTAGAGAGAAGGGGGGCAAATGTTTAGGATATTTTATATCAACCCTTGAGATTTGCAGAGAAAACGTGTCACGACCTGCAACCGAAGGTGGAGAATCAGACTCCTGGAGAGACCAGGGGGAAATGGGGGAGACGGGAGAGCGGCTCGTTAGGGGGGAAAGGGGCAAATCTCCCCAGATTTTATAGCCCGGGTGAGACACTGAGCGAGAAAAGGGGCAGAACTAGAGAGAATTTGTATCGGGGGCGAGAGGCAAGTGGCACAAACAGGGACAGGAGCCAATTAACCCCCCTCCCCCCTTCGCCCCCCCTGGGAATTTCCTGGCTGCCCAGAGACAGTTCAACCCCCCCCCCCGCAACTCCAGCTTCTCCCCTCCCTGCCTGACACCCCCCTCCCCCCAGGGACCCCCCGCCGGGCCCCGCCCCCCATCCCAGCAGGGGGGGGGCGGATCCTGCTGCGGCTCCGCTGGGGCCGAGGCGGCTCCGAGGCTTCTCCCGAGTTCCCCGGGGCAGAGTCACGTTCCCGCCCCCCCAGCGCCCCCCCCCACCGGGGTCTCTCACTCCCCGGGGGCTCCGGGCGGGGCTGGGGCGAGCAGAGCAGAAACACCCCCCCGCACAGACCCCCCCGGGGAGCAGCAGCGGCTCAGCCCGGGCCCGGCTCAGGCGGAGGCGGCAGCAGCAGCTTTGTTCTCCCGCCCCCAGCGGGGCTCGCACGGAGCATGCGCAGTAACAGCTGCTGAAACCCTCCCTTCCCTGGGCTGCGAATAGGACGGAAGCGGCCCCGGGGCAGGCTGGGAGATGTAGTTCCTGACTCTCCCCAGAGCGGAAGTGACGTCGACAGGGGAGCCGGAGCCGGAGCCGGAGCCGGGCTGCGAAGGAGCGTTGGGCGCTGCGGCTCTGCCTGGCTCGCGCGGGGCCGTTGGAGCCTCTCCCGGCCGGAGAAGGGTTGGTGCCGTTCGAGCTCTGGGCATGCGCAGATCGCGACGGGAGAGCCCTTCATTAACCGTGGCCGGGGGGGGGGGGGCAGGTGACCCCCGAGGAGCGGGGAGAGAAAGGGGGGGGGCTGAGATCCCCTCGGATTTACCGCTGCCCCCTCCCGTGGGGACCCCCCTCCTCCCCCGTCCTGCCCCCTTTCTCCCTAGAGAGCCACGAGCAGCGCCCAGGGTGACCCCCCCTCCCCCAACCCCTGAGAAGTTCCCTGCCCCCCCCCCCGATTGTGCCCCATTTTCTCTCCCCTTCGCCAGTGGCCAGCTCTTACTGTGACCGGTGGGGGTATCTGGGGTCCCTGGCCAGATACCCCCGTTGTTTCTGAACTCTGGTTTCATTGAGACCATTGTTAATCCAGAGTCACTGCATGGAAAGACAAGGAGTGACTCCGGATGGCCAGTGGGGCAAATGAGATCAGCAATTCTCCCTGTGAGGAGGGGCTCTCATTAGCTGCTCTCCCCAGAGAGCTAAAGGAGGGAAGCTGCTCAAACGCTCTGTCCCTCTCTGCTCAGGATACTGGGGTTCAGCTTCCTGGGTCAGACGCTGCAGCCTCCATAGTGATCTGGGAGACCAGGCTTAGCTGCTGCTGCTCCCCCAGCGGGGTTCTGTGCTGGGAAGTGACCTGAATTAAAGCTGCTTCTCTGCCTGGCCCAGGGGATGACTTTCTCCAGCTGGTCCTAGCCCCCTAGGGCAGCCCTGGGCCCTGTTAATACTAAATTCTGAGCCAGAGTCTCCAGGTAACTGAAAGACCTCAAGGAAAGTGCTGGGGACTGGCAAGAAAGTGACTCTGCACAAACAGCCCCTCCTCATTTCTCCTCCCTGTAGCAATTGCCAGGAGAAAATCCAGCCCTGGGAGAGCAAAGCCCCCAGGAATGGGACTTTCCCATCCAGAGGGGCAGGGAGAGAGGACAGGGGAAGGAGAGACTGAAAGGGGCAGTGGGAGAAATGAGGGGGGAGAGATTTCCAGCTCTCTAGTCCACCCAGACACATGTATTGCTGCATCCCTGGGCAGAACCACTTTCCAGTGAACAAGCAAAGGATCAGAGAGAGGAAAAGCCAGTTCCTGACTCCATATTCCCCCTGCTGGGGTGTGGCTGCCGTGGGGTCAGTGTCCGAGGGAATCCCCCACAGTGACTCCTTTGGTTCTGCTCTTTTCTAGCCTTGTGTTCAGAGACTTTGTTAGGGGGTGAGGGGAGGGAGAAGGGTGGTTAAAAATGTCTCTGTGGGCTTAACCTGGCAGGAGGGGCCAGGTCTACACTGTAATAAAGAGACCAGGCATTTTCCCAGGATGGCAGAATCTAGGATGTCTGTCATGATGTGAAATTAACTAAAGCCTGTTCTGAAACGCCCACAACTGCCCTTCTCCCCCAGACAGGCTGCAGAACGACGTCCATGTTTCACTCCAGCTCATCCCAACCTCTCATGGGAGAGGGAAGAGAAATGGGTGCAGAGGAGCCTGTTCAGGTAGGGATTATCGAGAGGTTGCTGGTGAGTTCCTGCAGGAGGGAGAGGGACAGCAAATACACCAGAGAGGGAAAGAGTTGTGCAGTCTGGTTTGGAGGTTGGAGCGGGGCAGGAAATGCACAGGGTGGGAAAGGGAGGAGGACAGAGTGTGGCAAACCTGCTGGGAGTTGTTTAATAAGTGGCCTAGATTCTAGGAACAGACCCATGAGATTAGGAGGTGGAAATACCCTAATCTGTGAAACAGAAAATAATCCTCCTACATGGGGCTAGGAAAGCTGACCAGACTCCCAGTGCTGGAGCCCGACCTGACTGACCAGTGGCTGCTGTGAGATATCAAAGGGGCATCCAGCAGTGAGGTTTAGGGGAGCTGCCCCGCCCTTCACATCCAGCTCCTCACAAGGAGGAGGGTGTTGGGTTTCTGACCAGGGAGAGCTCCCTGGTCCCTGCTAGGGGCTCCATCTCTTGTATCAGTCTGTGGCTATTAGGTGGGTGATGGCTCTGCTGGGAGAGAGGAGGGGCTCCCTCTTCGTCCCCTCACCCTGGTGTTTCCAGCATGCTCTGAATGGGGTGGGGGTGGGACTCTGTTGACTGTGATCCACCCAGAGCTTCCATTTGTTTGGCTCCTCTCCTCCACGAATAGTGTGAGTGGGGCAACAGGTACTGAATGTTGGACTCTTGCTCTTTCAGGGGCCGGTGACCTTCGAGGAGGTGGCTGTGTATTTCACCAGGGAAGAGTGGGCTCTGCTGGACCCCACTCAGCGAGCCCTCTACTGGGATGTCATGCAGGAGAACTATGAGACTGTGACCTCGCTGGGTAAGGGTTCCTGTCGCTTCAGTTCTTGGAAGGGGAAATGAAGAGATAAAGTTCACGCCAGCCCCGCAATGCCACCTCTACTCTGCCCTGTTTCTGCATCACCCCAATATGCCAGTGAGACACACACACACTGCCACAGACCCTCCCCTGCTGCAGAACACTTTGGGAACAGAGCACAGGAGCAGTATCACAGTGTCAAATATCTCCTATTTGCTCCAGTAAACTTCTTTGAGATGGGGTGACCACATCATAGACTCATAGACTTTAAGGTCAGAAGGGACCATTATGATCATCTAGTCTGATCTCTTGCACAATCCAGGCCACAGAATCTTACCCATCCACTTCTATAACAAACCCCTAACCTATGTCTGTGTTATTGAAGTCTTCAAATTGTGGTTTGAAGACCTCAAGCTGCAGAGAATCCTCCAACAAGTGACCTGTGCCCCACGCTGCAGAGGAAGGCAAAAAACCTCCAGGGCCTCTGCCAATCTGCCCTGGAGGAAAATTCCCTCCCAACCCCAAATATGGCAATCAGTTAAGCCCTGAGCATGTGGGCAATACTCACCAGCCAGCACCCAGGAAAGAATTCTCTGTAGTAACTCAGATCCCATCCCATCTAACATCCCATCACAGACCATTGGGCATACTTACCTGCTGATAATCAAAGATCAATTGCCAAAATGAGGCTATCCCATCATACCATCCCTTCCATAAACTTATCAAGCTTAGTCTTAAAGCCAGATATGTCTTTTGCCCCCACTACTCCCCTTGGAAGGCTGTTCCAGAACTTCACTCCTCTAATGGTTAGAAACCTTCGTCTGATTTCAAGTCTACACTTCCTAGTGTCCAGTTTATACCCATTTGTTCTTGTGTCCACATTGGTGCTAAGCTTAAATAATTCCTCTCCCTCCCTAATATTAATCCCTCTGATATATTTATAAAGAGCAATCATATCCCCCCCTCAACCTTCTTTTGATTAGGCTAAACAAGCCAAGCTCTTTGAGTCTCCTTTCATATGACAGGTTGTCCATTCCTCGAATCATCCTAGTAGCCCGTCTCTGAACCTGTTCCAGTTTGAATTCATCCTTCTTAAACATGGGAGACCAGAACTACACACAGTATTCCAGATGAGGTCTCACCAGTGCCTTATATAACGGTACTAACACCTCCTTATCTTTGCTGGAAATACCTCGCCTGATGCATCCTAAAACTGCATTAGCTTTTTTAACAGCCATATCACATCATGATCATCCTGTGATCAACCAATACTCCGAGGTCCTTCTCCTCCTCTGTTACTTCCAACTGATGTGTCTCCAATTTATAACTAAAATTCTTATTATTAATCCCTAAATGCATGACCTTGCACTTTTCACTATTACTATTACTCCAGTTTACAAGGTCATCCAGATCTTCCTGTATGAGATTCCGGTCCTTCTCTGTGTTAGCAATACCTCCCAGCTTTGTGACATCCGCAAACTTTATTAGCACATTCCTGCTTTTTGTGCCAAGGTCAGTAATAAAAAGGTTAAATAAGATTGGTCCCAAAACTGATCCCTGAGGAACTCCACTAGTAACCTCCTTCCAGCCTGACAGTTCACCCTTCAGTACGACCCGTTGTAGTCTCCCCTTTTACCAGTTCCTTATCCGGCTTTCAATTTTCATATTGATCCCCATCTTTTCCAATTTAACTAATAATTCCCCATGTGGAACTGTGTCAAATGCCTTACTGAAATCGAGGTAAATTAGATCCACTACATTTCCTTTGTCTAAATAATCCGTTACCTTCTCAAAGAAGGAGATCAGGTTGGTTTGGCACAATCTACCTTTTGTGAAACCATGTTTTATTTTGTCCCAATTACCATTGACCTCAATGTCCTTAATTACTTTCTCCTTCAAATTTTTTTTCCCAAGACCTTACATACTACAGATGTCAAATTAACAGGCCTATAGTTACTCAGATCACTTTTTTCCCCTTTCTTAAAAATAGGAACTACGTTAGCAATTCTGCAGTCGTACGGTACAACCCCTGAGTTTACTGATTCATTAAAAATTCTTGCTAATGGGCTTGCAATTTCATGTGCCAGTTCCTTTAATATTCTTGGATGAAGATTATCTGGGCCCTCCGATTGTCCCATTAAGCTGTTCGAGTTTGGCTTCTACCTCAGATGTGGTAATATCTACCTCCATATCCTCATTCCCATTTGTCATCCTTCCATTATCCCTAAGCTCCTCATTAGCCTTATTAAAGACTGAGGCAAAGTATTTATTTAGATATTGGGCCATGCCTAGATTATCCTTAACCTCCATTCCATCCTCAATGTTTAGCGGTCCCACTTCTTCTTTCTTTGTTTTCTTCTTATTTATATGGCTATAGAACCTTTTACTATTGGTTTTAATTCCTTTTGCAAGGTTCAACTCTACATGGCTTTTGTCCTTTCTCACTTTATCCCTAAATGTTCTGACCTCAATAAGGTAGCTTTCCTTGCTAATCCTGCCCATCTTCTACGCCTTGTAGGCTTTCTGCTTTTTCTTAATCACCTCTCTGAGATGCTTGCTCATCCACCTTGGTCTACAACTCCTGTCTGTGATTTTTTCCCCCTTTCTTGGGATGCAGGCTTCTGATAAGTTTCTGCAGCTTTGACTTAAAGTAATTCCAGGCCTCCTCCACCTTTAGATCCACAAGTTCTTCAATCCAATCCACTTCCCTAACTAATTTCCTTAATTCTTTAAAGTTAGTCCTTTTGAAATCAAACACCCTAGTCTCAGATCTCTTTTTGTTTATCCTTCCATCTAGTTTGAACTGAATTAGCTCATGATCACTCGAACCAAGGTTGTCCCCTACAACCATTTCTTCTATGAGGTCCTCACTACTCACCAAAACCAAATCTAAAATGGCATCCCCTCTTGTTGGTTCTTCAACTGTGTGGTGAAGAAATCCATCAGCTATCACATCCAGAAAAATCTGAGCCCTATTACTACTACTAGCACTTGTCCGCCAGTCTATATCTGGGAAGTTAGTCTCCCATGATCACACAATTCCCGTTAGTGTTTACTTCATTAAAAACATTAAAGAGGTCTCTATCCATCTCCAAATCAGATCCCGGCGGTCTGTAGCACACCCCAAGCACTATCTCAGGGGAGGCTCTAGTAGCTTTCTTTCCCAGTGTGATTTTTGCCCAGACAGACTCTGTCTTATCCATTCCATCACTTCTTATTTCTTTACAGTTAACTTCATCATTGATATACAATGCTACTCCACCACCTTTGCCTTTATTTCTGTCTTTCCTAAACAGCACATACCCTTCAATACCTGTACTCCAGTCATGATCTATTATTCCACCATGTTTCTGTTATCCCTATAATATCCGGTTTCACTTCCTGCACCAGTAGCTCTAGTTCCTCCATTTTGTTACCTAGGCTCCTCGCATTAGTGTACAGACATCTTAATTCCTGCTGTTTGGCTTCACTGACATTCTTTCCCCGGGGGTTAGGCACAGACATTCTACCACCAGCATCACCTATTAGACTGGTATCTACACTACCCTTCCTCCTTATGTCCATTCTTCTGCCCACGGCTGTATCCTCTCTTACTTTGTTTTCTTCCCTCTCAATGTTAAATTCCAGCGTGGAGATTACCTGGACATCTCCCCCAAATTCCTAGTTTAAAGCTCTCTTAATCAGTTGTGCCAGCCTCCATCCTAGAAGTCTATTTCCCTCCTTACTCAGGTGGAGTCCATCCCGAGAGAACAGTCTTCTATCCATGAATGCTTCCCAGTGGCTGTACATTCCAAAGCCCTCCTTATAGCACCACTGCCTGAGCCATCTGTTGGTCGCCATAATCTTGTCACACCTTTGTTGTCCTTCTCTGGGAACCGGCAGAATCCCACTGAAGATCACTTGAGCCTCGATTTCCTTAAGCGTCTTCCCCAGCCTGGCATAGTCTCCCTTGATACGTTCCAGCGAGAATCTAGCCGTACCATTTGTTCCCACATGAAGGACAATCAACAGATTCTTTCCCGCTCCCGTTAGGATCCTTTTCAGCCTCAGGTCCACATCCCATATCTTAGCACCCGGCAGACAGCACACCCTTCTGTTCTCCGGATCAGCTCTAGTTACAGGCCTGTCTATTCTTCTCAGTCAGGAGTCCCCAATCACGTAGACCTGCCTTTTCCTGGTGACAGTGTGATTCTCCGGTCTATCCCCTGCTCCCACTGGCTGCAAGTCCTCTCGATTCCTATTCACCCTTGCAATCCTCCGCAACCCTTCCCGTATCCTCCTGTGGCTCATATTTGGTGTTGTCTCCATTGACTCTTCCCCTCTTCCTGTAGGACTAGCAGCTCTTCTCTTTTTCCTTGCCCTCTCACCTTCAGTGACCACCTGCTGTGCCCCTTCTTCATTTTCCAACTCTGCAAACCTGTCCCTGAGCTCTATTTCTCCGTCACTGGCCCGTCTTTTCCTCTGCCTGGTTCTCTTAGTCACATGCTTCCACTGTTCACTTTCCTCACCCAGCAGTCTCCCCTCAGAGTTCTTTGGTCCTGCTTCCATCTGCAAGTCTGAGCTTATCCCTTCAGCCTCCTCATGTCTTTGCTCCATCATCTGCTCGAACCGCCTTCTAAACTTGACCAGAGTTTCCACCTGCATTGGCCTGCTAAACCCAGGGTTGTGAGTTCAATCCTTGAGGAGGCCACTTAGGGATCTGGGGCAAAAATTGGTCCTGCTAGTGAAGGCAGGGGGCTGGACTCGATGACCTTTCAAGGTCCTTTCCAGTTCTAGGAGATTGGTATATCTCCAGTTATTACCTTTATTACCTATTACCTTTATCAGCTCTATCAGGTGGCACTTCATGCAGACAAAACTCTTTTCAGGTACCCCCTCCAGGATCGTGTACATGCCGCAGCTTCCACATCCAGTCATCCTCATTGTGTCTTTCCCTCCTGCCTCTGTATCGGTCATAGCCTTCCCACCTAAAATGTGTTAGTCCAAGAAACACAAAACCAAACCAACCCCCAAAAGGCACCAGAACACTGGCAGACCACCACCCACTCCCTTCACTAGCCTGTCAGTTCCTCTGCCTAGGTCTCTTAGTCTCCCAAGTAAACTCCCTCTGAAACTCCCCTGTTTACAGCTCTGTTTGCTGGCTGCTGTGCCGCTGCAGCTGTCTGTGTATCTGCACACAGTGTTCGAGATGTGGGCGTACCATGGATTTATATACAGGCAATATAATATTTTCTGTCTTTTTATCTATCCCTTTCTTAATGATTCCCAACGTTCTGTTCGCTTTTTTCACTGCCGCTGCACATTGAGTGGATGTTTTCAGAGAACTATCCACAGTGACTCCAAGATCCGTCTCTTGAGTGGAAACAACTAATTTAGACCCCGTCATTCTGTATGTATAGTTGGGATTATGTTTTCCAATGGGCTGCAATATGTGCTATCCTGACATCTAGTACTGCTGAGATCCTGCATTCAGTGATATCCCTGCCCTTCCTGTTCCCTTTCTCTGCTGAACCCCACCGGCCCATGCTTCCTGTTTCCAGCTTCCCCAGGACTCTCTCATTGTCTCTGTCTCTGGACCTCTCTGTCAGCAAGAAGCAGCGCCGGGGAGACTTGCCCTTTCTCTGGAGTCTTTGATTTCTGGGACATGGATTTACTTTCTCTGTGTTGTAGGAGACTCTTTGAAATTGAGTGTCTGTGATATTAAGCACAGTGCAACCTGGACTGTTGAACAGCTGTGTCCCCTCAGTTCCCAAGCTGGGGTGCCTTTTACACTGCTCTACTGTGAGAGCAGCCACTCCTGGGCAGTTCACATGCAGTCTCCAGCATGTAACTCACTCCCAGCTACACAGTATTGAGTGCTGCTAGTCAGTCACTCACGAGTTACAGTGCAGCACAGGAGAACCCCAGAAAATTCTCTGCTCCCAGACTTCCCCCAGAAATGGGCATCTTTCGCTGTCCAGCACACTCCTGAACAATGGGAGCTCATATGAAATCTGTCATTTCATCAGTGGAAAATGACATGCGCCAGCCTTGTTATCCCAGATGGAGTTTCCAACACACTTTAATCCAACTACACTGGTTAGATAAAGAATAAAACAAGATTATTAACTATCAAAAAAAATATTTTAAGATACAGATAATGAGGCATAAAGCTCAGAATTGTTTACAAAAGAAATGCAAAGATAAAACACAAACTAACATCTAAGTTAACCAGCTGAAACGGATTCAAGGCAAATGTTTCTCTCACCATGTGCTGAGACAGGCTGGTTTTCCTTTCAGCCAGGACTCCCCCTAACCCACCCCTGCCTCCCACGTTCAGCTCTTCAGGAGTTGTCACGAGCAGAGGGAAAGGGGAGAGAGAGAGTCTGAAGCATTTTCCTCACCTCTTTTTATAACTCAGTCCTTTGTACTAGAAACAACTTCAGTTCTCAGCTGAGTCATGGTGCCAGGCTGTCTGTCGGAGATATGAGAATTGGGAGGGAAAGTCTACAGAAAGAGCTTTGGAGCTTTGGTCAAGCTAGTAGGCCTGAAGTATTAGCTGAGCTTGCTTCTCTGTGTAAAGGGCATAGAAAGGCAAAGTGGAATGGAAAATCCCCCAAATTGGGGAACCAATGGCTTTGTGTGCAGAAGGGGCCTAAGGAGGTGAAGTGGAAAGTCCCCAAACACACTGATTTGCAGTAACTGAGCTTGTGAAACATAACCACAATGGAAGTGTTAGAAAAGTCAAACCACAAACTATACTAGGAATAACAATAACAAGAAAGGCCGAATATGGAAAACTGATTGTTCAGCTCGCTTTTGACCTGCATCATATTTTGCAATATATTCCAAATGAGGAAATTAACGTGCAACGTATGTGCCATTGATTGTGGTTTTAAGCTTTAAAAGGCTTGTGTGGTTTTTAGCTCAGGGGGACAGTATTCCAATAGCTGTCGCCCCCTGCGCACTTTTAACTAAGAAAAGAGCCTCAGGCTGAGCTGATTCAAAATCAATCATGTGGTTGTTTTCCGCAACAACTTCAAGAGGTCCCTATGATGGAATATAAATGTCTTCTTCACACTTTCCCCCTGCAGGAGAATGGCTGTTTGACCAGCTGTTTGCCTTGCTGTCTCTGAGGAACTGCTCTGTGGGTGTTCCGTAATTTTTTCCGTAATCTCATACTGTAAAATCTCATAACTTTACATACAGTGTTACTACACATTTTAACAGGAGGATAATATTCAGTAGATTATGCATTTTCAAATGATACCTCACAAGCCATACTGTGTACAAAATTGATCATAATTTTCTAGAAGAGTGAACATAGGGGTATAGACTGACACAGTGTCTGTGTGTGTGTTCCCAGCAGATATGTGGGTATTTCAATCCCTCCTAAGCACAGTGTTCGGCATCTTCAAGGACCTGGGGAACTAGTCCTGGAAATTCACTGGTTTACCAAGAGTGACACTGTATGGAATTGTGAGACACTTTGGTATTAATAATAAAATAATATAATCTTATCAAATTAAAATGAATCATGCTAGATATGCCATGTAAGGTGTCAGGGGAAATGTTATGATTTGCCAAGTATGATAATTTTGTTTCTATGTCTGTATCACCTTTGTATTGTGAGTTATAGATATGTAGGGTATATCTGTATTTCCAGACTTGTGCAGTGTTTCTGGGTGACACCCCCAGACATATTGACATCAACACTGCCTAGCCTGTTTGATGGCCCATTGAGGGTCATCAGCTGTACAATGAGCCCATGGAAAGGACCAAGGGGATACACCTATTGAGTCAGCAAGACATGCCGGGGTATGCCTGTGTAATGAGAACTCGAAGGCTTTTCCATGCCACATGCTGTGAATCTTGTGTTTGGGACACAGGAAGTACAAGCCACATAGCAAAAGAAATATAAAGGGCAGCTGCATCATCTCCATTTTGTCTTCAATCCCCTTTCCTGCCTCTGGAGCAACTTCTCTACAAACTGAACCCTGGAACAAAGGACTGAATGATCCATCCAAGCTGTGGATGTGTTCCAGGCAGATTTTCACACCGGCAACTCACCAATACTGCTAAGAACCTGATATATCCATTTTGGAATGTATCTGACTGCTTTCCCATTTAACTTTCTTTCTTTCTTTCTTTTGTTTAAACCTTTAGTTTAGATGCTAAGGATTGGCTGGCAGTGTGGTATTTTGGGTAAGATCCAAACCTATACTGACCTGGTAACGTGGCTGACCTTTGGGGTCAGAAGATCATTTTGTTTATGTGAGCAGAGTTTTGAAATAACCTCTCACTGTACTTGACTTAAGTGCTCATTAGGAGTCAGAGAACTGGGATGCAATAAAGGGGGCCGTGTGATTTCTTTTTTCAGCTTCTCGATAACCCAAGTGGGTGATCCCTTTTTCAGCCTGCTCTGATCTTGGCATTTTCAGTGAGACCTCCTTCTGGCCCACCAGGTCACACTAAGCACTGAAGTTAAATTAATAGAATGTTTTTTATGACAAAGTCTTATGAAATCAACTGAATTCCTTTGTTTTCTTTCATCTGAGCAGGGTTTCCTGTTACCCAGCCTGATGTGATCTCCCAGCTGGAACAAGGGGAAGAGCCATGGGTCCCAGACCTCCAGGGTTCAGAGGAAAGAGAGATCCTGAGATCTCCCTGCACAGGTGAGGAAACATTAAACCACCTCAGAATCTGTAACTGCCTGAAGGAAACATCTGGGATGCCCTACAAAGCCCTTGGGGAGGTGTCTCAGTTCATTATTGTCCCTAGCAGGAGTCATATCCTCAGGGTAAATATAGCTCATGGCTTCCTATAGATCCTAGCAGACACCAGGCAGTAGCTTCCTCCCTTCCCCCTGCGTATTTGGATGGGATGTGAAGGCTGAATTGATCCCCTCCTCTCTCTTATTTAGAATCATAGAATCTCAGGGTTGGAAGGGACCTCAGGAGGTGTCTAGTCCAACCCTCTGCTCAAAGCAGGACCAAACCCAACTAAATCATCCCAGCCAGGGCTTTGTCAAGCCTGACCTTGAAAACCTCTAAGGAAGGAGATTCCACCACCTCCCTAGGTAACCCATTCTAGTGCTTCACCACCCTACTAGTGAAAAAGTTTTTTCTAATGTCCAACCTAAACCTCCCTCTCTGCAACTTGAGACCATTACTCCTTGTTCTGTCATCTTCTACCACTGAGAACAGTCTAGATCCATCCTCTTTGGAACCCCCTTTCAGGTAGTTGAAAGCAGCTATCAAATCCCCCCTCATTCTTCTCTTCTGCAGACTAAACAATCCCAGTTCCCTCAGCCTCTCCTCATAAGTCATGTGCTCCAGCCCCCTAATCATTTTTGTTGCCCTCCGCTGGACTCTCTCCAATTTATCCACATCCTTCTTGTAGTGTGGGGCCCAAAACTGGATACAGTACTCCAAATGAGGCCTCACCAGTGCTGAATAGAGGGGAATGATCACATCCCTCGATCTGCTGGAAATGCCCGTACTTATACAACCCAAAATGCCATTAGCCTTCTTGGCAACAAGGGCACACTGTTGACTCATATTCAGCTTTTTGTCCACCGTAACCTCTAGGTCCTTTTCTGCAGAACTGCTGCCCAGCCATTTGGTCCCTAGTCTGTAGCAGTGCATGGGATTCTTCCGTCCTAAGTGCAGGACTCTGCACTTGTCCTTGTTGAACCTCATCATGTTTCTTTTGGCCCAATCCTCTAATTTGTCTAGGTCCCTCTGTATCCTATCCCTACCCTCCAGCGTATCAACCACTCCTCCCAGTTTAGTGTCATCTGCAAACTTGCTAAGGGTGCAGTCCACACCATCCTCCAGATCGTTAATGAAGATATTGAACAAAACCGGCCCCAGCACCGACCCTTGGGGCACTCCACTTGATACCGGCTGCCAACTAGACATGGAACCATTGATCACTACCCGTTGAGCCCGACCTTCTAGCCAGTTTTCTATCTACCTTACCGTCCATTCATCCAGCTCATACTTCTTTAACTTGCTGGCAAGAATACTGTGGGAGACTGTATCAAAAGCTTTGCTAAAGTCCAGAAATAGCACATCCACTGCTTTCCCCTCATCCACAGAGCCGGTTATCTCATTATAGAAGGCAATTAGGTTAGTCAGGCATGACTTGCCCTTGGTGAATCCATGCTGACTGTTCCTGATCACTTTCCCCTCCTTTAAGTGGTTCAGAATTGATTCCTTGAGGACCTGTTCCATGATTTTTCCAGGGACTGAGGTGAGACTGATTGGCCTGTAGTTCCCTGGATCTTCCTTCTTCCCTTTTTTAAAGATGGGCACTACATTAACTTTTTTCCAGTCATCCGGGACCTTCCCCGATCGCCATGATTTTTCAAAGATAATGGCCAATGGCTCTGCAGTCTCATCGGCCAACTCCTTTAGCACCCTCGGATGCAGTGCATCCGGCCCCATGGACTTGTGCTCGTCCAGCTTTTCTAAATAGTCCCGAACTACTTCTTTCTCCACAGAGAGCTGGTCACCTCCTCCCCATACCGTGCTGCAGAGTACAGCTGTCTGGGAACTGACCTTGTCTGTGAAGACAGAGGCAAAAAAAGCATTGAATACACTAGCTTTCTCCACATCCTCTGTCTCTAGGTTCCCTCCCTCATTCAGCAAGGGGCCCACACTTTCCTTGACTTTCTTCTTGTTGCTAACATACCTGAAGAAACCCTTCTTGTTACTCCTAACATCTCCGGCTAGCTGCAACTCCAAGTGTGATTTGGCCTTCCTAGTTTCACTCCTGCATGCCTGAGCAATACTTTTATACTCCTCCCTGGTTATTTGTCCAATCTTCCACTTCTTGTAAGCTGTTTTTTTGTGTTTAAAACGAGCAAGGATTTCACTGTTAAGCCAAGCTGGTCGCCTGCCATATTTACTTTTCTTCCTACACATCGGGATGGTTTGTTCCTGCAACCTCAATAAGGATTCTTTAAAATACAGCCAGCTTTCCTCGACTCCTTTTCCCGTCATGTTATTTTCCCAGGGGACCTTGCCCATCAGTTCCCTGAGGGAGTCGAAGTCTGGTTTTCTGAAGTCCAGGGTCTCTGTTCTATTGTTCTCTTTTCTTCCTTGTGTCAGGATCCTGAACTCGACCATCTCATGGTCACTGTCTCCCAGGTTCCCATCCACTATTGCTTCCTCTACTATTTCTTCCCTGTTTGTGAGCAGCAGGTCAAGAAGAGCTTTTCCCCTAGTTGGTTCCTCCAGCACTTGCACCAGGAAATTGTCCCCTAGACTTTCTAGAAACTTCCTGGATTGTCTGTGGGAAGAGTTTGGGGGAGTTCAGCTCCTGATTTTTATTTGACCTCCCTCCAGCACTTGTTTTGGTTTGGTCTTTCCTGTTGCATCCCTGTTTGAGGTGTCTGTCTCTGTCACAGCAGATGATGCAATGGTCCGTGAGAAAGAGGAGCGGAATTCTCAGCAGAAAAATGTTGAGCAAGTGGATAAACACGGAGCATTATCACAAAGATCGAAAAGGAATGTGTCCAGGAGTCCTGAGCAGGGAAACTCCTGGGAGATTCAGCACAGACCAGAAAGAGAGCAAGGAAACCAGCCAGGGGAGAAATTGGGTAAATTTATTTCCTGTTGGGGAACTCAGAAGGTCCTCATGGAAACCACAACACAACAGGAAATCCTTAGGCGAAAGAGAAAAAATACATGCACTGAGTGTGGGCAAAACTTCATTCACAGATCAAGTCTTTCTGTTCATCTGAGAATCCACACAGGGGAGAGGCCCTACAAATGCCCTGAGTGTGGGAAAACCTTCAATCGCAGTTCGCACCTTATTAGTCATCAAACAATCCACAGAGGGGAAAGACCCTACGAATGCAGTGAGTGCGGGAAAACCTTCAATCGCAGCTCAAACCTTATTAGCCATCAAAGAATTCACACGGGGGAGAGGCCGTATAAATGCTGTGAGTGTGGAAAATGCTTCACTAAGAGTTCAGCCCTTTCTCAACATCAGAGAATCCACACAGGGGAGAGGCCCTATGAATGCCGTGAGTGTGGGAAAACCTTCACTTACAGATCAGGCCTTTCTAGACATCAGAGAATCCACACAGGGGACAGGTCCTACGAATGCAGTGACTGTGGGAAAAGCTTCACTCAAAGATCAGACCTTTCTGTTCATCAGAGAATCCACACAGATGAGAGGCCCTATGAATGCAGAGAATGTGGGAAAAACTTCACTCAAAGATCAGCCCTTTCTGTTCATCAGAGAATCCACACGGGGGAAAGGCCCTATGAATGCCGTGACTGTGGGAAAAGCTTCACTCAAATATCAGCCCTTTATGTTCATCAGAGAATCCACACAGATGAGAGGCCCTATGAATGCAGTGAGTGCGGGAAAAGCTTCACTCACAGCTCAGCCCTTTCTAAACATCAGAGGATCCACACAGGGGAAAGACCCTACGAATGCCGTGAGTGTGGGAAAAGCTTCACTCAAATATCAGCCCTTTCTGTTCATCAGAGAATCCACACAGGGGAAAGACCCTACGAATGCCTTGAGTGTTGTAAAACCTTCAGTTGCAGCTCGCACCTTATTCGTCATCAAACAATCCACAGAGGGGAAAGACCCTACGAATGCAGTGACTGCTGGAAAACCTTCAATCGCAGCTCGCACCTTATTAGCCATCAAAGAATTCACACGGGGGAGAGGCCGTATAAATGCTGTGAGTGTGGAAAATGTTTCACTAATTGTTCAGCCCTTTCTCAGCATCAGAGAATCCACACAGAGGAGAGGCCCTATGAATGCCATGAGTGTGGGAAAACCTTCTCTTGGCACTCATCCCATGTTAGCCATCAGAGACTCTGCAAGAGAGATCAACATTGTAAAAACCTCTAGGGCTATCAATACTTTGTTTTTTTAATACTTTTCCTGATTCCCACATAGTAACTTTTAAAGCTCTTTGAACTGTTTGCAGCGCCGTTATCCCTCAGCTTGTCCAGATGAGTGGCCCATTTTTGCCTTTTGCAGTTCGCCCTCTTTTGAGATGGACCTATTTGTCCTTTCTATTGTCCCATAAGTAATTGGAGTGTGCCCTTCCTATGAGGAACCAGGGAGCATCACATTTATACCATTTCTCCTATTGCAAAGTTATTGTTAGTCACCAGTGATACAGATTGTATCCTTGCCAGTTGTTCTCACGTTGCTCTGGGTTGTGCTGAAGAGCAGTTATCTTGGGAATTTTTCAAATTATATGTAAATGAAGAGGAGCAGGGGCAGAAAAAAAGTATAATTTCAGCTTCTGTGACACTGGAAGGAGATGGGGTGACTCAAAGATTCCCTCCTTCCCCTTCACTGCAGAACTGTTACCTTTTGCCTGAGCCAAGTAGTTTATCTTCGTCACATTCTATCCATCCACTTCTCAAAGTGTCATGTGCTTGCAGATGATGTTTTGACTTCTTTAATCCTATATCAGAGTCGCTATGACTGGAGATGAAAGTGTCAAAGTCCTGGGAGGGGAATTCAAATGGATCCCAAATACAGTGTGATCATTTAGAGTTTAAATTCCAGGTTCCATCTATTGTAAAGCCACTTCTGGCAAGAGGTCTGTTTTTCCCTCATTATGGGCATGCTGGGATACTAAAAAATTTGTAAATAACATAACTGACTATGGAGACAGGGATGAGGGAAGCAGGTTTAATGGATCAGAGGAGAACGTGATGGGAGACTCTCTTGTCCCGATTCTGAATAATCAGATGTAACCTGCTCTGGAATTTCACTTGACACTTTCTTTGTCATGTATTCTCTCTCTGTGATGCGGGTTTCTATCTTTCCTGAAGGCTGTTTGGTCACCCAATTGGATATTAGTTCAGTTTGGTAGGATGTAGCTCAGATTTATTGAAGAATTTAAGACAATGACCCTTTGCTAAAGTCCTCATGTATGATTTCAGCTTTGCTTTTTCCCCATCCCTCCATGATGACATGGAGAAAGCTGAAGTGCAGTTCTATCAACAGGAGAGAACTCTCTAATTTACTGGACAGGCTAACAAAGAGACAGCAGTGATTTAAAATCTCCACTCAGAAATGGTGAACAACAGCAGAACCCCAACTAACTGAAGGAAGTGCATCTGATCACAGTGTATTTCAGTTGTTTAAGGCAATATTGTCTCCGATGATCTGAGAAGAGAATTCCATGGTAAGTGGTTTTGAACTAGGCAAAATGCCCATGTGTTTGGTTCCCAAAGCATTTGTAACCTAGTCCCTACAGAAGATCTCTCCTAGCTAATCCTATGCTTTGGGAAATGCAGCCTTTCATGACACAGATGTTGAGGAAATAGAAGCGGAGATTTTGTCAAATTTATCCTTTGTAGGTGCTAAAGATGTGTATAAAATGAAACCAGTGTTGAAAATGTAATATCTTCAGAAAAATAGCCATGTTTGAATAGAATCTCCAGCTCTGGTAACTAACGAAGATTCTGATCCAGGCCTGTATCCAGTCCCTTCCCTGGACCTGTGCCACTGAATTAAAGAAAAGCTGGGCATGTTTCAGGAAGCCATTCCTCATTCACACTGCTGAGATTTTAAGTGGTTTTGTAAAGGATTCTACTTCAGAGAAGTGTAACTTTACCCTATCCAAGACCAAGGATTTGGAAAGAGCTGAGGTTGAAAGAGTCCACACCCAGTTCTTGGTTTCCACCCCAGTAAAGGAAGCAATGGTGACCCAAGGAAAATTGTTTGTACAACTCCATTTCCTAGTTCAGTGTCACTGATTACACTTCCAAAGTATGCCAGGGTTAGATTGAGAACAGTCATCCTTCACTGTTTGGATGCAAAGAGAGAGTGCTTCATAGGACAGTCCTTCCCCGTGGATCCCAAACTGGCTGCCTGGTTGGCACTGCTATAACAGATGCTCTAAGGCAATGGGAGAGATTTCTCCCATCGGACTTGATTAGTCCAGCCCCCGCAAGCGGCGGTGGCTATGTTGGCAGGAGAAGCTCTCCCGCTCATGTAGCACTATCTACACAGGGGGTTAGGGCTGTGTAACTATGTTGCTCAGCTGTGTGGATTTTTCACACCCCTAAGCAATATAGTTATCCCGATAAATGTCTTTAGTGTAGACCAGAGAGGTTTCTCTTGTGTTTTATGCATTTACATTACTCCTCTTCCTCCTCCTACTTTGAAAGATTAAAAAGTGTGAAAAGAGAGGTATTTTTCTCCATGATGCAAACATTCCGACATAGAAGACCCCTTCTACCAACACATATGGCAGAAGATCCTGAGATATATGAACTCACAGAAGTGGTTGGGACCTACGTTGGGACAAACCACAATAAGAACCAGGGTTCAGTTGTTGGCAATGGGGATTAAAAGAAAACTAACATATATGACAAGAATTTGTGATCTTTGAATATGTTATTGTTACCAGTTAAAATGAAATTATAGGTGAAGTTATTGGTTAAAGAGTAAGAGACTGTGTGATAATCTGAATTATTTTGGAAAACTGAAAGTTGTCTTGTTTTTGTGTTTTGTTAGTCGTACAGGAAATGATGGCTAATCTTGAAAAGTTAATTTGATTTAATTTACCCTGGTTCCTCAACTGTTGCTACAGCTCTAGTACCCATCAATCCAAAGACTGAGAGAAATGGAGAGTTCCAACCATTGTCCTTTTAGTATCTTATTGTTCCTCTCTCTGTTTTTTGTGCTGGCCTTTCTCTTCTATCATTTTCTGCCTTTGTTTAGTTGGTAACAGTTGGTTTCCATCACTCACGTTTGTTTGTTTAAATCTCTATCCATTGTTAAATAAATTTTTTGCTTGTTCGATAACTGTACTCAGGTGCTGTGTGAAATACAGTAGCAATGGTCCACAGTAAAACTAGTAATCTGGGATACTTGGGGAAGAGAGGATCTGGGATTTCACCGAGTATCTGGTGATCCAGGCTGGACTTCAGAGCGGGACACATTGAAGGAACTCAAGGGTTAAGGTGGCTGCTGTAGCTCAGAGGAGGGTCCTTGAGTTCCAGCAGGCTGGTGAGTTTGGTCACTAACATCCAGCTGCCAAATGCAAAACTCCCTCTTCCTTGTGGCAGGTGGCAACAAGGAGACTCACAGTCCTCAGCACCCTGAGAAGGGTCACAATGTGTCTCTATGTTGATCCACCTGTCAAATTCACAAAGGGAAAGCTCCCGATAGCACAAAACTCTGCCCTATGAAATCATGGAACATGTGCTCTTTGCTCTGTGAAAGCATGTAAAGAATCCAAGCGCTGGAGGACAGGGTTTGGGTCCAGAGCGACCTAGACAAATTGGAGGATTGGGCCAAAAGAAATCTGAGGAGGTTCAACAAGGAAAAGTGCAGAGTCCTGCACTTAGGACGGAAGAATCCTATGCACTGCCACAGACTGGGGACTGAGTGAGGGGGGTTTGATAGCAGCCTTCAACTACCTGAAAGAACAGCAGTGTGGGCTTTCTCCTGGCCACTTTTGCTGGGCTGGGCAGGCAGCCTGGAGGCCTTTCTAGAAGAGAATTGGGAACTGAGTTAGAAAAACCAATGTGAAAACCAGAACCTCAGGTTTAGACTCATTTATTTATAATATTAAATCTTCAATTCTAGTGTCACAGTCAATACAATTGCTTCAGCCTGATAGTTGCCCAAAGGGAAACTTAACGTCTCTCCAAGGGGAGTGGAGAGAAAGCACTTTTCAGAGTCCAAGAGAGACAAGGCGGGTGAGGGTAAGAGCTTCCAGAGGACCAACCTCTGTTGGTGAAAGAGACAAGCTGTGGAGCTAACCCCACACACTTCTTCAGTTCTGTGTAGCCTGGAAGGTCGTCTCCTCCATAACCAGCAGTTAGAACATAAGAACAGCCACAC
Source organism: Mauremys mutica (assembly GCF_020497125.1). Taxonomy (NCBI): domain Eukaryota; kingdom Metazoa; phylum Chordata; order Testudines; family Geoemydidae; genus Mauremys; species Mauremys mutica. The sequence continues at coordinate 968,594 of NW_025423258.1, forward strand.
TGAGTCAGACCAGTTCATCTAGCCCACTCTCCCAAAAGTGGCCAATGCCTGGCGCCCCAGAGGACCCCTGGGACCAACATGGATACACCACCACCACAAACAAGGTTAAAAGTCAGTGCACATGGGAGAAGCATCTTGTGTTTCATTCCTTATCTCCTAGTCCCATCATGTGGCCATTTCCTTTTCTTCCTTTCTGTTAAAAGCTTTGATGTTTTGCACAGAAACATTATTTCCCCAGGAGAGACCCAGGAGTGGGGGCTGCATTCCTGTGCCAAACAGTCACTGGAAGGGGGCAGACAAAGGCCTTTAGGATGAGGCGTCCGTCACTGTCAAAAGATCATCTCCCTCCTGCAGGTCACTGGCAGCCTGAATTTGTTCCTTATCCTCCCAAAGTCTGGGGGCTGGAATCAGCACTACCCAGCCCCTCCCTATGTAGCAGGAACAAACACAAACCTGGTCTTTAAAACAAGCTGTCCCCTTCCTTCTCAGGGAAGATTTTTCTGTGATTGAAGTTGAGCTTCAGTTCCCCTCTCCTAGGGGTGGGGCTGGTGTGGGGCCAGCTCCCAGTGAGATCTGTTTTCACCATTGCCCCCTTTCAGTCACTCTGGGATGGTAACTCTGCTCCCAGCTGTCAGGCAGCTTCCAGCCCATCCACCCTGCTCACTAACTCTGTGGTCATGTGTCACTCCCTCTGCCAGCACACACAGCCTGCAGGAAAGCTACTCCTGCCAGATGCATTGGTGGGATAGTGGTGTGCGTAGGTGTCTTCCAAACAGTTGATCTGGGTTTGAGTCACAGCCAGTGCAATAATGGCTTTTCTCTTCTGTTGTTTCCTCATCTGGAAGTGGTACAATTTCAGTCACATTGTGCTACAATCACATTATCTATAGAATGAGACAGTAAATGGGTCAAAGTCCAGCAGGTCATACAGGATGGAGGCACACAAGGGGCTGGAATGTGTCATCTGAGAAAGACAGAACCCTTGGAAACCTGCATCTCCCATCCCCTGGCCTTGCGTGTTATGATTCCAGCTGCGTGAGCTGTTTGTATGATGTTCCGGCATGATGGGGAAATGAAGTTTTGAGTCAGTTTTTGCTCCTGCAGATTCCTTTGCTGTTACAATTATAATGACATGAAGAAAAGGGAGGCAAAATAAACATAAACCCCAAGTTGCAATACAGGTGGGGAAAGGGACGATCACGGTTAAGCCAAACACGTCAAAATAAAAATTAATACAAAAAAGGGGAGGGGGGAAGAGATCAGGTATGTGGAGATCCCCTTGATATTTCAACGCACATTGTTAGAATCAAAGTTCAGACTTGACACTGGAAAAACTGCAACTACCCAGCTCTGTGAACACCTGTGATGAGCAAGATCGAGTTGGGACACCTGTTCTGCTTCAATCATTTATTTTCTCTCTTTCTTCTCCCCCCAATTCCTCGTCTCCAATGTCTCTGCCTTTCTCCTCTTGCTCCCTCCCCCCTGCCTTTTCCCAGGAACTCACAGTCTACAGCATTTAGGACAAGCCAGAGCTCCCATGTTCTGCACATGAGCCTGTGTCAGAGGACGTGGGACCCAGGTCAGAACCAGGATCACAACTGCCCAGAGTTTGAGAACTCTCCCTGTTCCCATTGGGCAGATGGGGAGGAGCCTGAGGTATAGAGAAAGGAAGTGACCTGTCACCAGATGGATCAGACTGAACAGGTTTCACACCTCCAGGAGGCTCTTACCTTCTAAACAGGGACGGCTGTTTTCTAGTAAAATCACTAGAAGGGAAGGAGAAAACTCGAAAGAGGTTCCTCCTGGCGCTCACATCCGTGAACCCAAATACTCTCTCAGTCCTCAAAGAGAGACCTGGAGAAGGAGACTTGCTGCAGCAAAGCCACAGGGGTCTCTGAGGTTTCCCTGGCCCCTCGCCCCTGTCCTGCCTGGCTGATGTCAGCATCTCTCTGTGAGGTCACCACCTCCCCACCACCTTGGACCAATAGTCTGAGGTCCTGCAAAAGGCCTTTGTGATGTCACTGCCACACCCCTCCCTTGCTGGGCTAATGTCCTGCCCCTGGCCAGGCACTTTGGGGGTTTGAGCTACTCCCTGTGGATCACCCCACTCCAGGAGCGTTCGTTCTAGGCAGCAAGCCGGCTAGACAGGGAAACATCAGACGCTGCTCCCAAAGCTACACTCAGTTTTTCAGAAATTAGTTGACTTTATGGCCAGAAGAGACCATTAGAGCATCTAATATGACCCCCTGCATATCACAGGCCTCCTGTATGACACAAGAGCTACTTTGGGGGCAAACACATTCCAGAAAGGCATCTAGTCTTCATGACATGACATCAGGAGATGGAGAATCCACCACTTTCCTTGGTAGCTTGTTTCTGTGGTGAATCATCCTGACTGTTGAATATTTGTGCCTTAGTTGTAATAGGAATTTGACTCTTTTCACCTTCCAGCCATTGGGTCTTGTTAGGCCTTTCTCTGCTACATTCAAGAGCCCTTTAATACCCAGTCTTTTCTCTCCATTAAGGCACTTCAACACTTCAATGAAGTCACCTTTCAATCTTCTTTTGATAAGCTAAGCAGGTTGAGCTCTTTCAATAGCTCACTAGAAGGCATTTTTCTCCAGCCCTCAGAACATTTGGTGGGTCTTTGCTGCCCCAGCTCCAATTTCACATCTTTTACAAATGAGGACACCAAAACTGAAGGCAGTATTCCAGTATCAGTCTCACTGATGCCGTGTCACGTCCTGTGACGTTATTGACATAATCTGTAACCGTATAGATCACTGTTGCGACCGCTGTTCTATTTGTAGCCAATATTGTAGAAAGGTTGTCGCGTAAAGGGTCTATGGAGAGGTTCTGATTGGCTGATTATAATTATGCTATTTCTAGATGTTTATCATTTTTATAGTTAACGTTATAATTCCTGCCCATTTCCCCACTGGCTGGAGCATGGCTAGAGTGTGTCTGTGGTTAATGATGTTGCTGTAGATTGTTCGTTTCCTGCCTTGGCAATTCAGACAGTCCCTTTTCCCAACATATCTCCAGCACGTCATTAGTTCCAATAACAGGGGCAGCTTTTCTCTGGGGCACTGAGATTTTTTGGGGAGTTGGTGGCTCCTTTCTTTTCTCACCCTGGAGTAAACTCAGCTTTTTATTCCATGGTTCATGTTTTATGGAATAACAACATCAGCATGAAGAAAGAGGAGAGGGAATATCTCACTGCCAGGGCTGAAGGTGGCCATGTCCCCTCTGTTTGACCGTTGCCATTGCAGGAGAGAAGGTGTCAATACAATTGAATGGCCTGGCTCAGACAAGAGACACAGGGAGGTTTTGCTGTTCATGGATCCGTGCAAAGGAAATTGTGTCAATGTGTGAAACTGAGAAGGGAAATGAAACGGCCACAGGGTGGCACAATGCCCTAAGCTAAGGCAGGAGGGTGAAGGAATCGGGCTGAGGAATGACTGAAGTAGACTTATGTGGGATTGAAATGACATGTGTTTCTGTCAGGCAGTGAGAAATGTGACATTAATTCAGATGCGGGGTTGAGGCTTCTTTAGCTCCTTGTAAAACTTGAACTTGATTTCCCTGAAGGGAGAAAGGGAAAGTCTGGGGCTGCCTTGAGTCCCTGGCTGAGGTCTCCTGGGCAGTGGAAAACATCCCTTGTTTGGCCCTGCCAAGGGGATCGTGCAGAGCTGAGACGTCCCTCGGCTTGGATCAAAGGGGGAGTTAGATGGAATTTATCACACAACCCTCCCTGCTCCCCAGAGCCCCACGGGGAGAAGCTAGAGAAGGGGGAGTCATTCCTCCCCTGCGCTCCCAGAAGAGCTACTAGCAGGGCCGCCCAGAGGTGGGGGCAAGGGGGGGCAATTTGCCCCAGGCCCTGGGTCTTGCAGGGGCCCCCACAAGCAGGAGCGTAGCTGGGGGGAGCAGGGGGGGCTGTCGCTCCCCCACTGAGCACATTCCCCCAAAGTGGCGCCTTAGTAGGAATTTGGAATAAGGTGGAAAGATCTGGATTTCTCCCCCGCCTCCATCCCCCCCATGCAGAGAACGGCACTGCTGATTGGCCGCCGGCGCCTGATTGAGCTGCTCCCATTGGGCCTCCAGCAGCCAGACCCCCCCCTTGCACATACACACACACACACACACACCCGCTGCCTCAGCACGCTGCGGGGGAGGGGCTGTGTGCTGGCACGTGTTTCACTTTGGCTCCAGAGGCAGCCAGCGGCTCGAGCTGCCGGGTGGTAAGAGGAGTCCTGGGGGGCAGTCAGGGAGCAGGGGGAGGGTTGGATGGTTCGGGGTGGGGACTTTCTGGGGGCTGGGGCAGTCAGGGAGCAGGGGGGGTTAGATGGGAGGAAGTCTGGGCTTCTGTCCAACAGCAAAACACAAGCCTAGAAAAGCAGCCGTCAGCGGGAAGTGCTATCAGCTGGCCCGGGCAGCCTGCACGGCCCCCAGCCCGCTTGCCTGAGCTGTATTGTTAATGCATTTTAGTTGGAAGATGCAGCCTGAGTGATTGAAAGGCCCCAAACGCGGCTGAAAGAGCTGGGAGAGTTGCAAGCTTTCGCTGCTGGGCTTTTCATCGGGGTCACACAATGCAAACCTGCTTGAGGCTCCGCACAAGAGAGGTTTCTTGAGGCCGTCCATGCAGCTCACAGCTTAAGCTCTTCTAAGCTTGCGGCCCTGGCACAAAAGGATTTGGGAGCAGTTAACAATTCTGTGTGGTTAAGAGATTTTCATTTCCTGGGCCCTGCTACCCAATGCCACAGGGCCCCACAGGGGAGACTGAGTGAGTAGCCCGGCTTGTCCTCTGCAATCCCTTCCCTGCTTCTTTCCCTTGTGTTTGCAAGGGTCTCATTAACATGCTGCATCCGAACGCGCCTTCCCTCCAGAGACACAGTCCTGGCTTCTCCTCCTTCCTCACTTTCTCCTTCTCTCCCTCTCTGTGGTTTTTCTCCATGCCCCGTCCCTGGTCTGTGCTCCCTCTCCACCCGATGCACTGTATTAAGCACGTCTCTGCCTCTCTTGTTTATGGGCCCTGTGCTGGGATGGCAGAGGCAGAGCTATTGTTGGGTTCTCTGCTGGGTCTGTTTGGATCAGACTCTAAAATCAAACGATCCCTTTGCTAGCAGGATCCCTCTGCCTGCTCGCAAGGGATTCTGGCTACACACTAAAGCCAGGTGCTAGGGCAGAAGCAGCTACCCATGTACCCTCAATGGCAGGAGTGGTGCGTGGTCCCTGCCCCGCACCTCCCACACTTTGGATTACAGGGTGTGTCTTGGCGGTTGGTGGCCCAGGAGGGGATGCAGGGGTTGGGGTGAAGGGGGTGCAGGAGAGGGGCAGTGGCTGGAGGCACAGGAGGGGGTGCAGGGGTTAGGGGTGAAGGGGTGCAGCAGAGGGGCAGTGGCTGGTGGCACAGGAGGGAGTGCAGGGGTTGGGGTGAAGGGGGCAGGAGAGAGGCAGTGGCTGGTGGCACAGGAGGCGGCGCAGGGGTTAGGGGTGAAGGGGGTGCAGGAGAGGGGCAGTGGCTGATGGCACAGGAGGGGGCGCAGGGGTTAGGGGTGAAGGGGTGCAGGAGAGGGGCAGTGGCTGGTGGCACAGGAGGGGGTGCAGGTGTTAGTGGTGAAGGGGGTGCAGGAGAGGGGCAGTGGCTGGGGGCACAGGAGGGGGTGCAGGGGTTGGGGGTGAAGCGGGGCGGGAGGGGTAGTGGCTGGTGGCACAGGAGGGGCGCAGGGGTTAGGGGTGAAGGGGGTGCAGGAGAGGGGCAGTGGTTGGTGGCACAGGAGGGGCGCAGGGGTTAGGGGTGAAGGGGGTGCAGGAGAGGGGCAGTGGCTGGGGGCACAGGAGGGGTGCAGGGGTTAGGGGTGAAGGGGGTGCAGGAGAGAGGCAGTGGCTGGTAGCACAGGAGGGGGCGCAGGGGTTAGGGGTGAAGGGGGTGCAGGAGAGAGGCAGTGGCTGGTAGCGCAGGAGGGGGCACAGGGGTTAGGGGTGAAGGGGTGCAGGAGAGGGGCAGTGGCTGGTGGCACAGGAGGGGGTGCAGGGGTTAGGGTGAAGGGGGTGCAGGAGAGGGGCACTGGCTGGAGGCACAGGAGGGGAGTGCAGGAGTTAAGGGCAGAGGGGACACAGCGTAGGGGTTAGGGCACAGTAGGGGGCAGAGTTAGGGGTGGGGGAGGTGCAAGGCTCAGGAGTGCAGGAGCTGGCGGTAAAGGGGCAGCGGGGTCGTCCAGGGGCAATGGGGAAGTGCCAAAGTACAAGTTTTTCCCCGGGCACCATTTCCCCTGACGCTGGTCCTTGGTAACATTTCTTGCTGGGAGGGGGAGGGGAGAGACGAGGCGTTTTCTCTCTGTTTCTTTCCTCTCCATTCTCTGCTCCTTCCTTCAATTCCAGAAACCTCCCTTGTGTGTCAGTGACGCCCTCCCCACGCCAGGCCTCTGGAGCCTTTGGAGCAGGACGATCCCAGGAGCTGAGGATGGATCCAAGGGTGAGTAGCTGGCAGGAAGGAGTCCTAGCAGCTCCTCTGGGAGCCCAGGGGAGGAATGACTCCCCCTTCTCTAGCTTCTCCCCGTGGGGCTCTGGGGAGCAGGGAGGGTTGTGTGATAAATTCCATCCAACTCCCCCTTTGATCCAAGCCGAGGGACGTCTCAGTTCTGCACGATCCCCTTGGCAGGGCCAGACAAGGGATGTTTTCCACTGCCCAGGAGACCCAGCCAGGGACTGATGTACTGGAGATATGTCAGGAAAAGGGTCCGTCTGAATTGCCAAAGCAGGAAACGAACCATCTACAGCAACGTCATTAACCACAAACACACTCTAGCCATGCTCCAGCCAGTGGGGAAATGGGCAGGAACTCTGGCAGTTCAGCCATGGCCACACGTACAGAGCTGCACAGCAGTGAGTGCGCTGGGGAAGCTGGTCCGAGTGAACAATTGGAAATGACCCTTCAGTGAGAACAGAATCAGAGTGTAGAAAGGCCCCTGTGTTAAGTGGTTGTGGCTGAGGTCTTAGGGAGCTGGGTTAGAAGCCACAGGGTGTTTCTGTGGAGGTTTGATTCTTGTCAGCTAGGCAAGGCTGGTGTGTGGTGGCTCCATGGCTGCACTTTCAGTGAAGCAGGTTTCTCTCCACCATTGTTCCATGGGCATCCTACTAGATTGCCAGCTGCTTTTCAACTGCAGTGTGGAGACTGTGTGTGTGTGGGGAGAGATAGTGTGTGTATTGGGGAAGAGTGAGTGTGTTGATATAGGTAGGAGCGGATCATTATTATCCCTACTTGAAAGAGGGAGAAGCTAAGGCTGAGAAAGGAGAATTGACTTGTCTTAGGTCACACAGCCAGTCAGTGGCAGAGTTGGGAATAGGACCCAAGAGCCCTGATTTTCAAACTAACCATCAGATCTTGAATTTCAGACATTGAATGACCTGAGTAAAGTGCTCTCAGATGAACTCCAGACCAACAACAGTGCACAGGAATTATTCAGCAAGTATTTGAGGAGAACTGCAATGTCAGAGAGAATCATGAACTGCTCAGAGACCATTAATGTAGAGAAGCAGCAAAATTCATCAAACACAGAACTGGTTCTGACTTATTTCCTTGGTCTTAAAAGAGAACAACAAGGACCTGAGTCTCCTCCCTGTCAATAACCCCCTGCTCAGCCAATCAGGGTAGAGACTGAGGACGGGAGGCTGAGGGTTCTCACTAGAGAGCCCAAAGGATGGCCCAGGTCACTGGTGGGGATCACTGCCCGAGCACTATTTCAGCCCCACATTTTTGGATTCACCTCCCACAGTGGGAACTGCAGAGCCCTCCCCCGCAACACACACACACCTCTCCTAATGTTGGGAGGAGAACAGGAGAAAGGACAAAAGAAGCAAGAGACGAAGAGAAAGGAGGGAGGGAGGGATGGAGGAAAAGGTGAAACAAAAACAACAAATCCTAATGTCCCCAGTGATTCTAAGGGACAAAATCTCAAGTGCGCAATAAACTTCTGCCTCCTTAAGCTCGTGTTTTCCATGCCTAGAATTCAACTGTCACCAGATGGATCAGACTGAACAGGTTTCAAACCACCAGGAGGCTCTTACCTTCTAAACAGGGACGGCTGTTTTCTAGTAAAATCACTGAAAGGGAAGGAGAAAACTCAAAAGAGGTTCCTCCTGGCGCTCACGTCCATGAACCCGAATACTCTCTCAGTCCTCAAAGAGAGACCTGGAGAAGGAGACTTGCTGAAGCAAAACCACAGGGGTCTCTGAGGTTTCCCTGGCCCCTCGCCCCGGTCCTGCCTGGCTGATGGCAGCATCTCTCTGTGAGGTCACCACCTCCCCACCACCTTGGACCAATAGTCTGAGGTCCTGCAAAAGGCCTTTGTGATGTCACTGCCACACCCCTCCCTTGCTGTGCCAATGGCCTGCCCCTGGCCAGGCACTTTGCAGGTTTGAGCTACTCCCTGGGGATCACCCCACTCAAGGAGGGTTCGTTCTAGGCAGCAAGCCGGCTAGACAGGGAAACATCAGACGCTGCTCCCAATGCTACACTCGGTTTTTCAGAAATTAGTCAACTTTACGGCCAGAAGAAACCATTAGACCATCTAATCTGACCCCTGTATGACACAATAGCAGGTGAGGGAGGGGGTCTGAGGAGGCGAGTGGCGCGCAGTGGCAAGGGGGTGGGTGAGCCGGCAGCATGAAGTGGGGGGGATGAGGAGGCGAGTGGGAGGGGCTGGTGAGCCGGCAGCAGGGGACTGAGGAGACGAGCTATGAGTCGGTGGCTGACCTGTTCTGCTGATCTGGTCTGGCTCCCAGCCCCTCTCCAAGGGTTCCAGCTGTCTGGAGTTGCTGCCTTCCTCAGTCCCACCTCATTCACTCCACAGAGCAACTGATTACAAAGTGGGGGGAAGATCTTATTCTACTTCTAGCAAAAAGACATTTTTCTTTTACCTTAATCATACTACCTTAGAGGCCCGCTATAACATATTACCAAGATTCAATGCCACAGTTTTGGCGGGATGGTGCTAGGGAAGGCGGGTTTGTTTCCATGGGGCGGGTGGCGTTTGGGGGGGATTTTTTCGGGGAGGGGCTCAGCAGCGCTGGGGGGTGGTGTTCAGTGAGGCGGGGGGGTTTCATCCCTCCGCTGTTTTCTTTGGAGTAATATTGCCCTCGCCGCTTTACGAGTTGTGCAGGCCTAGACTAAACCAGAGACTCTGGGACTCAGCATTCAAGTATCCTGCAGTCTGAACTTGGAATCTGATACATTCCCTCGTTGGCTACCATTGTTTGGCCAGCAGGGAAGTGCTTCTTGTCCAACAAGGCAGCCAGACTGGGACCCATAGGCATGGAATGGCTCTGAAGGAATCAGCTGTTTCTCTCTGTGCTTCATCTAACTTTGGATCCAAATGGTAAAAGACAGTTGTGCCCAATTTAATCATGGCATCCTTCAGGAGTGTGATCAATGCCACTTAACTAGGGAGCAGCGTTCTAAAAATAGTTTACCTGGGCCACAGGTCACCATAGCTTCCATCTCAGGGGTGAAAATCAACCACTAGTACCTGCAATTTCTACCTGAGCTCTTGTCAAATCTTTGACCTTCCTTGGAGTAATTTGACACTTCTCTGGTGTAGAATTCTTCACCAACCACACAACAGATCAGTAGTGACAGTGAGGTACAACTCCCCCAACTATGCCCTTTTATTTCTTTAATCTGGTGGCACAGATTTAAATTAGGGACTAAATTCAGGTGCTATTTAGAATCCCTGTAAGACACCAAATGTCAGGTCTCTATTAAAAATAGGTATCTTTCTGCAGCTACAGCACATTCAACACGGATTTCATTTTCTACACATTTGCAGCATCTCCCAGGGGTGAGCTGATGAGAAAAGTCACTTCCATGTTTCCCATCTCTACCTAGCTAGGGATTGTATTTGCCAAACAATAGGCAACATGCAGCTAATGAGGAAGGAGATCTCTTCAGGAGCCACTTCCTGCAGGGCCTGGACCACAACGGCGTTGGGAGCCCAATGCATGGGCACTTTGTTTAGTTATTTACGAGGAAATCCTCTTCCCAGCCCTTTAGAAAAAATACTGACCTAACCAACTGCACAACAGGGGGATTGGGATGGTGATGGGGAATAAGGGAATCCCTCTGATTTACCCCATCTTCTTCTGTTGTTCCAGAGGGTGAAATGACATTTTCCCCTATCCCTGCCCAGTTCCTCCTCTTTGTTATAGTTCAATATATTTTAAGTGAGAAAAATGGTAGTAAAAATATCTGCTCTGCAGCATAACCTGAACCAACATCAGAGCAACTGGGAGTGAAACAACTTCTTCCCCAAGAGTGAACTCGATGACTAACAATGGCTTTGAAATGGGGGAACAGTATAACCGTGATGCTCAGGGTTTGTTTAGACTAGGGAAAGTGATGGAGTTTAGGTCAGGTCAAGGGGGAAGCTAATGCCAACCCCTGCACCTGGGCTGCATCTGCACTACAACTATAATTGTCTTGTTACACCAAGATCACTAACTTGAGCAGCCAACGCCATATACAGTCCTAGTGGATGGAAGGCACAGGTAGCTTTAGCCTCAGTGTAGCTTGTTGGGATGAAACCTCTCTCCCACCTGGAGCTGACGAACATTCCTGGCAGGAGGGAAACACACTCATTTGACTCAAAGGAAAGGAGTTGATAGAAAAGATCACAGGACTGACCCCAAAGAAGGATGAGCTGCAAAAGGCAGAAGCAGGCAACTGATCTGGTGGAGCTGAGACACCACGGTGAAGATGGTACAAAAATCACTGTGTGGGAATTAGCAAATGTGATTTAAAAAAAACAAACAAAAAACCTTTCTCCAGCCCTAATCAAGAGATTTATAACAGTTCTCTCTCATGTGGATTTTCTGATGTCTGATAAGGTTTGAGCGCTGATTGAAGCTTTTCCCGCACTCAGAGCACGTGTAGGGCGTCTCCCCTGTGTGGATTCTCTGATGTGTGGTAAGGTTTGAGCGCTGATTGAAGCTTTTCCCGCACTCAGCGCACGTGTAGGGCGTCTCCCCTGTGTGGATTATCTGATGTGCGATAAGGTGAGAGCTCCGATTGAAGCTTTTCCCGCACTCAGCGCACGTGTAGGGCGTCTCCCCTGTGTGGATTCTCTGATGTGCGATAAGGTGAGAGCTCCGATTGAAGCTTTTCTCGCACTCAGAGCACGTGCAGGGCGTCTCCCTTCTGTGGATTCTCTCGTGTCTGATAAGGTGAGAGCTCAACCTGAAGCTTTTCCCGCACTCAGAGCACGTGTAGGGCGTCTCCCCTGTGTGGATTCTCTGGTGTCTGATAAGGGTTGAGCTTTGCCCAAAGCTTTTCCCGCACTCAGCGCACGTGTAGGGCGTCTCCCCTGTGTGGATTCTCTGATGTGCGATAAGTTGAGAGCTCCGATTGAAGCTTTTCCCGCACTCAGAGCACGTGTAGGGCGTCTCCCCAGTGTGGATTATCTCATGTCTGATAAGGGTTGAGCTCCGCCCGAAGCTTTTCCCGCACTCAGAGCACGTGTAGGGCGTCTCCCCTGTGTGGATTCTCTGATGTGCGATAAGGTTTGAGCGCCGATTGAAGCTTTTCCCGCACTCAGAGCACGTGTAGGGCGTCTCCCCTGTGTGGATTCTCTGATGTGCGATAAGGTGTGAGCGCCAATTGAAGCTTTTCCCGCACTCATGGCACATGTAGCGTCTCTCTTCCAAGTTGATTCTGTTGCGTGGAATAAGGGTTGAGTCGCTACTGTAGTTTTCCTCTGGCCTCTGCTGAGTCTCACAGGCTTTTGTGTTTTCTGGGACTGCACAACTCCTGGAAACATTCCCTTTGTATCTTCCTGATAACATCCAATGTGGATCTACTTGCACAGTGTCTTCCTGCTGGGGTTTCTCCTCCTCATTCTCACTCACCAGCCCATCGCCGGATGGGAGACAGAGAGAATCCAGACATAGGTCACTCCCTGTGCCTGAGAAAAAGGAAATGTCAGAGAGAGGAATGGAAAAAGGGATGAACAAACCAAGATATATCTGGGAGAGATCAAACCTATCAGGTGCTGATTTTCCCCAAACCCTTCCACAGAGAAGAGAGGAAGGGATCAGTTCTGGGTCCTCATTGCACCATAACTCTCGGGGAAAGTGAGATCAGGGAGGGACCTGCTACCAGTTGTCAGTCAGAATAGGAGGGAAGCCATGAGTGACATCTGCCATAATGATTCCACATCTGCAGGGAACAATCCTGAACTTGAAGAGCTCACGGGGTCTTTGTAGGGCATCCCAAATGTTTCCTGCATTCCTAAGCAGTTGTTGAACCAATTCCTCACCTGCAAAGGCAGCTCTCGGGACCACTTCTTTCTCAGAGCCCTGGAGGTCCGGGACCCATGGCTCTTCCCTTCGTTCCAGCTGCGAGATCACATCAGGTTTGGAAACTGGAAAGCCTACTGCAGGCAAAGAAAACAAGGGAGGTCAGTGGAATTTGTGGGATACTTGTCACAAAGAATATTCCATAGTTTTAACCCCCAGCTCATTTTTAGACAGTAACATCTGTAGTTCTCAGGATTCATCTGCTTGCCTGCATCAATATCTCTTTTCTTATAAGTACAGTATTGTGATAGGTTTATTAATTCATATTAAAAATACGTTTGGCTGTAATGCAAGAAACCTACAGGCCAAAAACCTGCATTTTAAGCTAAAGCAAAGTTAGCATAGCTACATCCTGTGCCCTTTTACCCAGAAAAGGAACTGTTTTTCCTATACCCAAATAAAGTGCCTACGCTTAGGTCTAAGACCCTTTACCTAGACCAACAGACAATGAAGAATAGCAAAGGGGATTTTTCAAAGTTGCACTCACAGACTGAACAAGTACCCCACAAGTGCGCAGATACCTGTCATCCATACGCACACACATACTAGCCTATGGAGTAAGCGTACCCTAACATTTCTATGGGGGAAGACTGAAATTTGGGCATAAGAGGAAGGATTTCCAGCATTTATTTCTATAAAAAGAGGTAACCTACCTCACTATGGTATCCCCACCCCCACCTCGACCTCCTCCTTCTTCTCTACACTTCACCATCTTCAACTACGTATTCATGCTATCCATCTACGACAGCTATTAACCAGTAATACGCTGCACTTATTTTCTTTTCAAACCTTAAGTTCAAAAGGGACTCGGCTAAGCTTGGTCTCTCTAAAACTTTATTTTAATTTGTGTATCAGATTATTTAGTAGACCTAAAAAGTAAATTCCAAAGTAGATTTGACAGCTCTTTGCATTAGTTTCCCTTGCAAGAGCTGTGAAACCAGAACCGCCAGAGGCGAGGCCAACAGCAGTTTATCAAAACAGGGTGTGAATATTAACCAAAGTTTGCAGCACATAATATTGTATCATCATATGTATCTCTTGAATAACAGTAATACAATTGTAACTCTGTAATTCTACCTGTTTTACAATTTACTTACTATTTCATTGAGTTTAATAAAAAGTCTTTATGACTATATCTGTCTCCCTGTGAGCTTCCTGTCATACCCCCGAAGGTCCCTTTATCAATTCTGTGGAACCCGATTCGAAACACGAACTTTTATCTTCTGATCAAACAAACTGGCGAGCCTAAACCCATATTAATTAATATAAATAATTAAGTATTATTATTAATTAATTAAAATATTTACAATACAAATTAAATTAAGTTGATAAATCAAATCAACATTACTCACATACCCCATATAAGGCTACGCATCCCAAGGCCATCTTCCTTGGCTCAAAGTGGCAGAAGAGTTACTATTATAATAAATCATATTCACTACCTTAGTGCCTAAGGACCAACTAACACTGGGTCCCCATTGTGCTAGGCAAAGTGCAAACAGAGAACAGTAGATGGCCCATGCCGTGAAGAATTTACAATCTAAATCAGGGGTAGGCAACCTGCGGCAGCGAGCTGATTTTCAGTGGCACTCTCACTGCCTGGGTCCTGGCCCCTGGTCCAAGGGGGGTGGGGGGGGCTCTGCATTTTAATTTAATTTTAAATTAAGCTTCTTAGACATTTTAAAAACCTTATTTACTTTACAAACAATAGTTAGTTCTATATTATAGACTTATAGAAAGAGACCTACTAAAAACGTCAAAATGTGTTACTGACACGCAGAACCTTAAATTAGAGTGAATAAATGAAGACTCGGCACAGCACTTCTGAAAGGTTGCCGACCCCTGATCTAAATAGACAAGACAGACACAGAACAGGGGAAGGGCTAGAACCCACTGTTAGAATAGACATATTCAGGCCTGCCTGTAAAGCCTAGACTTTAAGAATTTAGGGGTATTTTTATCACTTTGTCTTTATACCCCTGTAACTAGCTAAGAATCAAAATCTCAGTCTGCCTGTGTCTGGGCCTTCTCTCACTGTGACCGTCTGAGGCCTTGTTCTTAGGCTAAGGCCTTTGGCTAAGCAGCAGGGGCAGCCATAAGCTGGGAAGCGAAGGGTCACATCCTCACATCCCAAACCAGTCACACTGAAATAAGGTGCTATTGGGCTGTTAGGAAGATGATCCTGTCCTGATAGTGCCCATCTCCACCAGATAAAGAAACAGATCTTAAGATGGTTAAAGAAAACTTAGTTTGACAGCAGCCTGTCTGGCAAGAAATCCCTTATCAATGGTTGTGGTTGTGAAACCCTCATTTCTGTATTGTTTTATCTTTATGGCCACCACTTTTACCTTGTTAATCAGTCTGGTTCTCTAATTGTTTCTGTCTGCTGCATAATTAATTTTTCTAGGTGTAAGTTCATTAGGGCAGTGGAATATGCTTGCTTGGAAATAACCCCAATAAACATCACATTATCTGTGCTTCAGACGTCTGGTCTTTTGCTGCTTGCTGTCTGCGTGACAAGAACCAGGGAAGTGAGAAGGTGAAGGGAAAACCCTCTAACAAAATGGACATGACCTGATAACCAAGAGGTAAGCCTTTAAGAAAGGTTTTAATACACTTTGGAACGGATCAGGGATTCCCATGAGGACTGAGAGGGAGCGATGGTAAACACGCATTTAGATCCTTTTCTTGTTTTATATATTTTCCCCATAAGGCTTAATCTCTGGCACGCTGTCATGGATCCATAGGATCTCTGCAATGCCCTGGCTTTTAAATAGTCCTTGGGAGGTGCCTCTTGAGTGCACTAGATCCCCAAGGGGTCCCACTCTTCCACAAAGATAGGCCACTTAGCTTCAACACCTGAGACTGAGCCACTTCCTCAGTGCCTTTCCTCCACACTCCTCTCCACTTCTTCCCATTACTCTCAGCCAGCACCACCTGCCGGCACCTTGGGAGAATCTTGTGTTCCCTCCTCGTCTCTCACCACCTCATCCCTCCCTGCTGCTTCTTAGCTCTAACCCTGCACTCACCCTCCCCATGTCCTGACACCCCAGAATTATCTACTCCCCCCTTCTCCTCCCCTCCCACAGCTGTTCTCCCTTCATCCGTGGGGTCCTGAATGGCAACATTATACGCTCTCCTATCAAAATAGGAGCTCATCTGACTGTCACACAAGCCATGCATGAGTCATACACCTATTTCCTCAATTTAGAATTCTACAGGAGGTATATTTTCCTCTTAAAATGAGGAATAGGCATGAAAGCTACAGTTATTAATGTATCCAATAAGGATACATTAAATGCAATTTTAAAATGACTGACGGCACCAAAAAGGCACATGTCCAAAAATGATACTAGTGGGTGGGAGATAAGGCAAAAAAAAGGGGGGGCAAGGAAACTTGTCAAAACTTGTATGACAAATAAAGGTATAAAGTTATTACTGCTCAGGTTCTTTAGAGACCCCACAGCTTCTAATAACCCGGGGGACAGGACTCCTTACCCAGCGAGGTCACCGTCTCATAGTTCTCCTGCATGACATCCCTGTAGAGGACTCTCTGAGTGGGGTCCAGCAGACCCCACTCTTCCCTGGTGAAATACACAGCCACCTCCTCGAAGGTCACCGGCCCCTGAAAGAGCAAGAGTCCAGCACTCAGTACCTGCTGCCCCACTCACAACCCCACTATTCATGGAACAGTAGCACCAGGGAAATGGAAGCTCCGGGAGGCACATGTTAACAGAGTCCCACCCCACCTTGCTTAGAGCAGCCAGGAGGCATCAGAGGGTGGAAAGAGAGAACCTCTGTGTCTCTCAGCTGACAGACGGAGGCAGGATCTTCACGTTTATCACATACCTACTAGCCAGAGCTTAATATAGGAGATGGGGCTGTCTCCGGACCCTGCTGGTGGCTCCCTGGTAGGAATCCCAACACTCTCCAAATAAAATATATGGAAGAAAGGGGAAGTCAATAGTAAAGAATAGAAGGTCAGAATTGTAGAAAGTTGGCAAGGGAAGCTATCAGAAATCAATGACCAATTAATGAAAATAAGAAGAAAGTTTTTAAAAAGTATATTAAGTACAAAATTAATCCTAACAATGGAAGTGGCAAATTACTAGATGGAAATGGCAGAATTATCAAAAATAATGCAGAAGAGGTAAAAGTGTTCAATAAATATTTCTCTCCTGGATTTGGAGAAAAACGGATGATGTAAGTCATATAAGACGTTGACGACGACAGTCTTTCCATTCCAACAATAACTCACGAGGATGTTGAACAGCAGCTATTACAGTTAGACATGTTTAAATAAGCAGGTCCAGATAACTTGTATCCCAAGAGTTTTGAAAGACCTGGTGGAGGAGTGTGGTGGACTTTTAATGGTGATTATAATTAGGACTTGGAAGACTGGGGAAATTCCAGAAGACTGGAATAAAGCTAATGCCGTGCCAGTATTTTAAAAGTGTAAAAGAGATGACCCAGTTAATTACAAGAGTGTTAGTCTGATACTGGGCAAGATAATGGAGCAGCGAATATGGATTTAATTTAATTAATAAAGAATTGAAGGAGGGTAATATAATTAGTACCAATTAACAAAGGTTCAGAGACAACAGATCCAATCAAACTAACTGGATATCCTTATTGCATGAGATCAAAAAGTTTGGTTGCAACTAATAGTATTGATGTAATATACCTAAACTTCTGTAAGGCGTATGACTTGGTTCAGCACAACACCACACAGGGGCACAGGCGGGAGCAGGGGCTGAGGCCACTGAGGGGGGACCACCAGATGAGGAAGATGGGCGGTGGAAGCATGTGACCGTGAGAAGCAGGCCAAGGAAAAGGAGAGCCAGTGAGGGGGAAATTGAGCTAAGGAACAGGTTTGAAGGTTTGGAGAATGAGGAAGGGGTAAAGCAGATGGTCGCTGACGGTGGGAGGCCAAGAAAGAAGAGACGAGCAGCCAGTCCCATAGAAAAAGGGGAGGAGTCTATGGAAGTAGCACCAAGTTTGGGCCCAGGGAGGATGCAGGATGGCTTAAGGGGAACCACAAGGGATGATAGGAATGGAAGGAGCTTGCAACCAGGGGGGACGGAGGATAGGTTAGAGGACCGCACTGTCCCCAGGCGAAGGCAGGTCTACGTGATTGGGGATTCCATACTGAGAAGGTTGGACAGGCCTGTGACCAGGGCCGATCCAGAGAACAGAAGGGTGTGCTGTCTACCGGGTGCTAAAATACGGGATGTGGACCTGAGGTTGAAAAGGATCCTAAGAGGAGCAGGTAAGAACCCTTTGGTCATCCTTCATGTGGGAACGAATGACACTGCTAGATTCTCGCTAGAAAGGATCAAGGGAGACTATGCTAGGTTGGGTAAGACGCTCAAGGAAATTGAGGCTCAGGTGATCTTCAGTGGGATCCTACCTGTCCCTAGGGAAGGGCGCCAAAGGGGTGACAGGATCGTGACGATTAATAGTTGGCTGAGGGAGTGGTGTTACAAGGAGGGCTTTGGGATGTATGGGCACTGGGAGGCTTTTGGGGACAGACAACTGTTCTCACGGGATGGGCTCCACCTAAGTAGGGAAGGTAGTAGACTTCTAGGAGGGAGGCTGGCTCATCTGATTAAAAGAGCTTTAAACTAGACACTGGGGGGAGACGGTTGGGAGAGGTCCTGGTGCTCTCCACGCCAAATTTATACATTGGGAGTGAGAACAACAAGATAACAACAGATATAGCCAGAGGGGGACGGTTAGGTGTAAGGAAGATGGGGGGGACGGATTCTAGATCTACAAGTCATACTGGAAGTACTGTGTCCCTACCGAGTTGGGTGAAAAGAGTGAGAGGAGCCCAACAGGAAAAATTAGGATGTTTGTTCACCAATGCAAGAAGCTTAGGTAACAAAATGGAGGAACTGGAGCTCCTGGTCCGAGAATTGAAACCGGATATCGTAGGAATAACCGAAACATGGTGGAACGGTAGCCATGACTGGAGTACAGGTATGGAAGGGTATGTGCTGTTTAGGAAAGACCGATGCAAAGGTAAAGGTGGGGGAGTAGCATTGTATATCAATAATGAGGTGAAATGTAATGAGATAACTAGCAATGCAATGGATAATACAGAGTCTGTCTGGGCAATGGTCACATTGGGGAAAAAAACTACCAGAGCCTCACCCGGGATAGTGATTGGGGTGTGCTATAGACCGCCGGGATCTAGCTTGGAGACAGATAGAGAGCTCTTTAATGTTTTTAAGGAGGTAAATACTAATAGGAACTGCTTGATCATGGGGGACTTTAACTTTCCGGATATAGATTGGGAAACAAATGCTAGTAATAATAATAGGGCTCAGCTTTTCCTAGACGTGATAGCTAATGAATTCCTTCATCAAGTGGTTGCTGAACCGACGAGGGGGGATGCCATTTTAGATTTGATTTTGGTGAGTAACGAGGACCTTGTTGAGGAAATTGTTGTAGGGGACAACCTTGGCTCGAGTGATCATGAGCTAATTCGTTTCAAAATAAATGGGAGGATAATCAATAGTGCATCTGAGACTAGGGTTTACGATTTCAAAAGGGCTAACTTTACTAAATTAAGGCGACTAGTTAGGGAAGTGGACTGGACTAACATATTTAGGGATCTAAAGGCAGATGACGCCTGGGGTTACTTCAGGTTGAAGTTGCAGGAGTTGTCAGAGGCATGTATCCCGAGAAGGGGAAAACAGCTCGTAGGTAGCAGTTTTAGACCGAGCTGGATGAGCAAGCATCTTAGAGGGGTCATTAAGAAAAAACAGAAAGCGTACCAGGAGTGGAAAATGGGAGGGATCAGCAAAGAAACCTACCTTATTGAGGTCAGAGGGTGTAGGGAAGCAGTGAGAAAGGCAAAGCGACGGGTGGAGATGGACCTAGCGAAGGGGATTAAAACCAATAGCAAACGGTTTTTTAGCCATATAAATAGGAAGAAAACCAAGAAAGAAGAAGTGGGACCGCTTAAAACTTTAAACGGAGTGGAGATTAGGGATAATCTTGGAATGGCACAATATCTGAACGAATATTTTGCCTCGGTCTTTAATGAGGCTAATGAAGGGCTAAGGAATAGTGATAGAGGGACCGATGGGAATGAAGATATGGGGGTAGACATTACGGTATCTGAGGTAGAAGCCAAACTTGAACAGCTAAACGGAAGTAAATCGGGGGGCCCGGATAATCTTCATCCTAGAATATTAAGGGAATTGGCGAGGGATATTGCTAGCCCGTTAGCGATAATTTTTAATAAGTCTCTAAATTCGGGGGTTGTGCCGTTTGACTGGAGATTAGCTAATGTAGTTCCTATATTCAAGAAGGGGAAAAAAAGTGACCCGGGTAACTACAGGCCTGTTAGTTTAACATCTGTAGTATGCAAAGTCATGGAAAAAATCTTAAAAGAGAGAGTGGTTCCGGAGTATGAGGCTGATGGCAACTGGGATAGATTACAGCATGGATTTACGAAAGGTAGATCGTGCCAAACCAACCTGATCTCCTTCTTTGAGAAAGTAACAGATTTTTTAGACAAGGGAAATGCGGTGGATCTAATATATCTGGATTTCAGTAAGGCGTTTGATACGGTACCGCATGAAGAATTACTGGTTAAATTGGAAAAGATGGAGATCGAAATGAAAATCCAGAGGTGGATAAGGAACTGGTTAAAGGGGAGACTGCAGAGGGTAGTATTGAAGGGGGAACTGTCAGGTTGGAGGGGGGTTACCAGTGGAGTTCCTCAAGGTTCGGTTTTGGGTCCGATTTTATTTAATCTATTTATTGCTGACCTGGGAACCAAGAGTAGGAGTGGGCTGATAAAGTTTGCGGATGACACCAAGTTGGGAGGTATTGCCAATTCGGAAAAGGATCGGGATATCCTCCAGGGAGATTTGGATGACCTTGTAAACTGGAGTATTAGTAACAGGATGAAATTCAATAGTGAGAAGTGTAAGGTTATGCATTTAGGGATGACTAACAAGAATTTTAGTTATAAGCTGGGGACGCACCAGTTGGAAGTAACGGAGGAGGAGAAGGACCTAGGAGTCCTGGTTGATCGTAGGATGACTATGAGTAGGCAATGTGATGTGGCCGTTAAAAAAGCTAATGCGGTCTTGGGATGCATTAGGCGAGGTATTTCTAGTAGGGACAAGGAGGTGCTAGTCCCGTTATATAAGGCGTTGGTGAGACCTCATTTGGAGTATTGTGTGCAGTTTTGGTCTCCCATGTTTAAGAAGGATGAATTCAAACTGGAACAGGTACAAAGAAGGGCCACTAGAATGATCCGAGGAATGGAAGGCCTGTCGTATGAAAGGAGACTTGAGGAGCTCGGTTTGTTTTCCTTAACCAAAAGAAGGATAAGAGGAGATATGATTGCACTCTTTAAATATATCAGAGGGATAAATACCAGGGAAGGAGAGGAATTATTTCAGCTCAGTGCTAATGTGGACACGAGGACAAACGGATATAAATTGTCAGTCAGGAAATTCAGGCTTGAAATTAGACGAAGGTTTCTAACCATCAGGGGAGTGCAATACTGGAACAGCCTACCGAGGGAAACAGTGGGGGCGAAGGACCTCCATGACTTTAAGATTAAGCTAGATAAGTTTATGGAGGAGATGGTATGATAGGATAACGGGCTTAGTCAATAGGTCACTTAAGTGCCACACTGGTAAATAGTACAATGGGTCAATGATATGATATAACCTTTTTCCAGAGGGTATGGCTGGAGAGTCTTGCCCGCATGCTCGGGGTTCAGCTGACCGCCATATTTGGGGTCGGGAAGGAATTTTCCTCCAGGGAAGATTGGCAGTGGCCTTGGAGGTTTTTCGCCTTCCTCCGAAGCATGGGGCAGGGGTCGCTTGCTAAAGGAGTGGGTGGATAGGCTTATGTGGCCTGCATCTAGCAGGAGGTCAGACTAGATGATCATAATGGTCCCTTCTGATCTTGAATTCTATGATTCTATGATTCTATGAACATTTTGACTAGAAAACTAGAAAGATACAAAATAAACACAACATACATTAAATAGATTAAAAACTATGATTGTAAATGGGGAACCATGGTGGAGTACATTTCTTTCTAGGGGATTCCCACAAGGATTGGATCTTGGCCCTGTGCTATTTAACATTCTTATCAATGACCTGGAAGAGAATATAAAATCATCACCGATAACGTTTGCAGTTGCCACAAAGATCGGGGTTGGTGGTAACTAATGAAGTGTCAGTAGGTTCAGGCTTCAGCACTGGGAGTCTGGGAAGTTTTCCCAGTCCTGGCTAGAGGGTTATTTCCTGTTCCACAAAGAGGGGAAGTTCCATTCCCAACACCTGTGCCTTGAAATTAGGCCCTGACACTACACCCCACATTCAGCATAGTGGTATGATTATCAAATGATTAGGACATAATTATGATGCATTTTGTGCAAGATGCGTCACGTTCAGTGTCATTGGAAAAGTTATGATTTGCTGAATATGATTGTCCTATTTGTGTGCATGTATCATGTTTGTATCTAAAGTTATGGATATTGACTCTGTATCTGTATTTCAACTGTGCTTACTCTGGGTAACAGCCACAACGAGCCTTTCAGGTACAACAAAGAAGCCAGACAGTGTTCATGGCTCATCAACAAAGACAATGGACCATGGAAGAGCTTAGCCTTCCTGTGAATGTTTCAGCCAGCCTATGAGTCATGGCTACTATGACTCAGCAGGACATGCTAGAGCATGTGACCAGACCACATGACACTAAACTCCATTTTGGTACCTGTATTTTTCCACAAACTGGACAGGGAACTGAGTTTGGAACAAATGGTTCCTGCCATATGGAAAAGCTACATAAAGTGAGGTGTGTCATCATCTCTTGGCCTCATTCCGCACACAAGAGAACTCCTGGAAACACCTGAGGAACAAAGACTGAACTGGGGGAAGTGCTGGTCCCAGGATACAGGGATTTCTAGCTTGTGTATGGAAACTTGGGGGACTGTTTCTATCATCAGTCAGAGGCTGTGGCTACACTTAGCACTTCAAAGCGCTGCCGCGGTAGCGCTGCCACGGCAGCGCTTTGAAGCGCTAAGTGTAGTCAAAGCGCCAGCGCTGGGAGAGAGCTCTCCCAGCGCTGTCCGTACTCCACCTCCCTGTGGGGAATAACGTACAGCGCTGGGAGCCGCACTCCCAGCGCTGGGGCTTTGACCACACTGGCGCTTTGCAGCGCCGCAATTTGCAGCGCTGGAGAGGGTGTGTTTTCACACCCTGCTGCAGCGCTGCAAATTTGTAAGTGTAGCCAAGCCCAGAGTGAGAAATTGCTAATTCAAATTCTATCCATCTAGTATGTTAGGCTTTTTTGAGTTTTTGGTTATTTGCTACAGCATCTGCTTTGATCTGTTTGCTAACACTTATCACTGGGAAATTGGGTGTTGTCTTCTCTCTCTCCTTGAGTGGCTCAGGTAAAGCACTCAGGTAGCTTAGTTGGGTGTATGGCGCCACCTGCTGTCGTGTTGGGTGATAACAGGGCCTGAAGAGGCTGGCTGAATCTCCAGCAAAGCAGTGCAAGAAGGTGTGATGGAGTAGGGGCTATCTGTGTGGGAGATGGGAGAGCCGGGGATTACTTTAGGTGAGAGACAAGTGCTCAGCCTGTAACCTGAGCCAGGGAGCAGTGTCAGCACCTTTGCCCGGGAAGGTGGACAAAGGAAGGGGCCGGCTGGAGGGAGAGGAGTTTAGTTTCGGTTTTGGGCTGGGTGGTTGGAATTTAGGGGATTAAGCTTCCTGGACCCCAGAGAGGCTTGATTGAGGGGTCCTGGCTTGCCTCCAAGCTCTGCTGTAACCTGCATTCCTGTTGTCCAATAAACCTTCTGTTTTACTGGCTGGCTCAGAGTCACTGTGAGTCCCAGGCAGAGGGGTGCAGGACCAGACTCCCCCACACTCTGTGACAACTGGTGGCAGAGGTGGGATTTACTGCACCCCGTGGACGGCGCTTCCTGCAGTAAGTGACTGGGGAGCAGTAAAAGAAAGGGACGAGTTTAGGGGTAATTAACCCCTGGGAGTGTGTGACCAGAGAGAAGGAATTTGCAGTAACAGGGTCCCCCGGGGGATTGCAGCGAGCAGGCGGAGGAGTCTGTGGCTCGACCCTGGCAGAGAGGTGGTGACCTCAAGAAGGGCTGGTGCACTAGGGGTCTCACTGGAAACCGTGGGGAGCGGTGAGCACCCCGGCCTGTGAGTGGCCAGCAGGAAGATGTATGCCAAGCGGCGTAAGTGCGACCTGGTGGAGCTGAGGGGGCTGCGCAGAGGGAGGCTCACCAAAGACCAGCTGATTGCCCAGCTGGAGGAGGGAGACCGCTTGAATGAACTGATCCCTGTGTCTGAGGGAAGCAGCCTGGCAGATGCAGCGCAGGCCCCAGTGTCTGTCCCAGCTGGAAGTGGTCAGCCGGCAGTTTTACCTAGGGGAAGGGCGGGGAGGAGCCCAGTGAATACCGAGGGCACTGTGACCCCCCGAGCCAGCAGGAGATCCTCCCGGCGAAGCTCACCCCCCAGCAGGGGATTGTCCCGCTGACGCTCGGCATCCGTGGAGCGGAAGCGGCTGGAATGGGAGAAGGAGCTAAAACTGAGAGAGCTGGAGGATCGTGAGAAACAGAGAGAACATGACTGGGAGGAGAAAGCGAGACAGCATCATCATGAGCTGGAACTGGTGAGGCTGAGGGGCGGTGAGTGAGGGAGGGGCCAGGACTGCGCAGAGCTTTGATAAATGCATCCTGGCCCAGCGTAAGGAGCGGGAGGACATGGATGACTTCCTGGATGCCTTTGAGATGGTCTGCGAGCTGCACCAGGTAGATCCTGTGGACAGGCTCCAGGTTCTCACCCCCTTACTGGACCCCAAGGCCGTGGCACTGTACCGCCAGCTGGGAGAGGAGGAGAAAGGGAACTACGAACTATTCAACTAGGCTCTGCTGCGCGAGTTTGGGCTGACTCCTGAGATGTACCGGGAGAGGTTCCGGAGTCAGTATAAAACCCCTGAGGTCTCCTATCTGCAACTAGCCGTCCGCATGGAGGGATACGCCAGAAAGTGGGCAGAT
This sequence comes from Mauremys mutica, assembly GCF_020497125.1. Classification (NCBI taxonomy): domain Eukaryota; kingdom Metazoa; phylum Chordata; order Testudines; family Geoemydidae; genus Mauremys; species Mauremys mutica. Next base: position 993,003 of record NW_025423258.1, read on the forward strand.
GGAGCCCAGACGAAGGGGGACATGATTAAACTGCTGGTACTGGAGCAACTGTATGAGCGGTGCCCATCCGACCTGAGGCTGTGGTTGAGGGACCAAAAGCCGGAGAACCCGCAACATGCAGGCGGCTGGCCGATGACTTTGTGAAGAGCCGGTCGGGGGGTGGCAGGGAGGAGTCCCAAAGGAACAGGCCCGCTGCGATGCAGAGAGAGAGTCATCCTGGGACCACCCAAAGGGGGAATCGGGAGAACCCCCTCCCAAGGGGAACGCCCAGCGTCAGGGACAACCAACCAGCTCGAGGGGACCAACGGGACATGAGCTGCTATCAATGTGGCCAGAGGGGCCACATACGATCCCAGTGCCCCAGGCTCAAGGACAGACTGAGCAGACCGACCTCACACCGGATTAACTTGGTAGAGACCCAGCTGGACGAGGGGCAGCGTTCCCAGGAAAGGGGGACTGGCCGCGTACCACCAGCGAAGGAGGGAGGAGGGCCCCAGGCCAGTTCCTCTGGGGGGCTGGATGCTCCAGGCTCCGAGGTTTTGGTTTACAGGGTGGGGGCGGAGCTTTCCCTGCGGAGCGAGTGCCTTGTTTCCCTGGAGGTAGATGGCAGAAAGGTCACTGAGTACTGGGACACGGGCGCAGAGGTGACGCTGGCCCGGCCCGAGGTGGTGGCCTCAGATCGGATGGTGCCCGACACATACCTGACCCTGAGGGGCATGGGCGGGACCCCATTCAAGGTACCCATGGCGAGGGTACACCTGAAGTGGGGGGCCAAGGAGGGCCCCAAGGACGTGGGGGTACACCCATATTTGCCCACGGAGGTGTTAATGGTGGGGGAACCTGGAGGTCTGGCCCAGCAATGCCCGGGGTGCCCTGGTCGTGACCTGTAGTCAGAGTCAGCGAAGGGCACGGCGCCCTGACAACGGGGAAGGTACTCTGCCCGAGGGGCAGGACCCTAACCTGGTGGGCAGGGAACGCCCAGGGACACGGCTCAGAGAGGCTGCGGCCTCAGACCCAGCCAGCGAGAGAGAGCAGGTCCCCATCCCTGTCCCAGCTGCTGAGTTCAAGGCCGAGTTGCAGAAAGATCCCTCCTTGCGGAAGCCCAGGGAACGGGCTAACCTCAGTGCGGTACAGACCATGAGGAGAGGTTGCAAGGAGAGGTTCCTGTGGGAGAAGGGGTTCCTGTACCGAGAATGGGCTCCCCCAGGGGAAGTAGAGTCATGGGGGATCAGGAGGCAGCTGGTGGTTCCCCAGAAGTTTCGTCACAAGCTGCTGTACCTGGCCCATGACATCCCTCTCGCAGGGCACCAGGGAATCTGACGCACCAGGCAGAGGCTGCTACAGAACTTCTACTGGCCTGGGGTCTTTACCCATGTTCAACAGTACTGCCGATCCTGTGACCCCTGCCAGCGGGTGGGGAAGGCCCGAGACAAGGGGAAAGCAGCTTTGAGGCCTTTACCCATCATAGAAGAACCTTTCCAGAAGGTGGCCATGGACATAGTGGGACCTCTCAGCAAGGCGACCCGGTCGGGGAAGAAATACATTCTGGTGGTAGTAGACTTCGCCACTCGCTATCCTGAGGCGGTGGCCTTGTCCTCTATCGAAGCAGACACCGTGGCAGATGCGCTGCTGACCATTTTCAGCCGGGTGGGGTTCCCCAAGGAAGTCTTAACGGACCAGGGGTCCAACTTCATGTCGGCCCTGCTCCGGTGCTTGTGGGAGAAATGTGGGGTCCGGCACAACTGGGCCTCAGCGTATCACCCCCAGTCCAACGGGCTGGTGGAGAGGTTCAACGGGATGCTAAAGATGATGCTAAAAACATTTATGAACCAGCACCCGCAGGACTGGGACAAGTACTTACCTCACCTGCTGTTCGCGTACAGGGAGGTACCCCAGGAATCTACTGGGTTTTCACCTTTCAAACTGTTATATGGAAGGCGGGTAAGGGGGCCCCTGGACCTGATGAGAGACGAATGGGAGGGGAAGGCCACTCCTGATGGAGAGTCAGTGGTGGAGTATGTCCTGACCTTCCGGGAAAGACTGGCTGAGCTCATGGGCCTGGCAAGGGAGAATCTGGCCAGAGCCCAGAGGAAGCAGAAGGTCTGGTATGATCGCACGGCGCGAGCCCGCGCCTTCGCCACTGGGGATCAGGTGATGGTTCTCATCCCCATGAGGAAAAACAAACTCCAGGCTGCCTGGGAAGGGCCCTTCAAGGTTGTCAAGCAACTAAATGAGGTAAACTATGTGGTGGAGCTGTCGAACCGGGCGCACCACCGCTGGGTGTACTATGTAAATATGATGAAGCCATACTATGACAGGGGGAATGTGGTGTTGGCCGTGTGTGGACATCGGGAGGAGCAGGGAGATGACCCTTTAGTGGATCTATTCCCTGGGACAAAAGCTGGTTCCCCCCTGGAGGCAATTCCCCTCTCTGATCAGCTGACCCTGGCCCAGCATGCTGAGATCAGAGGGGTGCTGCATCTATACCGACAGCTGTTTTCCAACCATCCTGGATGCACTAATTTGACTGTCCACCGGGTGGAGACTGGGTCACATCCCCCTATAAGATGTTCCCCTTTTCGGGTCACCAGGAAAACTGCCCAGGACCTACAAAGAGAGGTCAGGGACATGCTGGCTTTGGGGGTGATCCAGCCGTCTTCCAGCCCTTGGGCCTCGCCGGTGGTGCTGGTCCCCAAAAGGGATGGGTCGTTCCGGTTCTGTGTGGACTATCGAAAGCTCAATGCCATCACCGTATCTGATGCCTACCCCATGCCCAGGCCTGACAAGCTCCTAGACAAGCTGGGAGGCACTTGGTACCTCACAACCATGGATCTTACCAAGGGCTACTGGCAAGTGCCGCTGGACACAGATGCTAGGCTGAAATCGGCCTTTATCACCCCTCTGGGGCTCTACGAGTTTCTGACCCTGCCCTTCGGCCTCAAGGGAGCGCCGGCCACCTTCCAGCGCCTGGTGGATCAGTTCCTGCAGCGGATGGAGAGTTTTGCCATGGCATATATTGACGATATCTGCGTCTTTAGCCGGACCTGGGAGAACCATGTGTCCCAGGTTAAACAAGTGCTGGACCGACTCCAGAAGGCTGGGCTAACCATAAAGGCTGAGATGTGCAAGGTGGGGATGGCTGAAGTAGCTTACCTGGGCCATCAGGTGCGGAGAGGCTGCCTAAAGCCAGAACCAGCCAAGGTGGAGGTAATCAGAGACTGGCCCGCTCCCCAAACCAAAAAGCAGGTCCAGGCCTTTATCGGGATGGCGGGGTACTATCATAGGTTCGTGCCCCACTTTAGCCATCACTGAGCTGTGCAAGAAGGGGAAGTCAGACAAGGTGGTCTGGACCGAGCAGTGCCAGCAGGCTCTCCGGGCACTGAAGGAGGCTCTGCTCAGTGGCCCAGTTCTGGCAAACCCAGATTTTGACAAACCCTTTATGGTGTTCACCGACGCCTCAGACACGGGACTGAGGGCGGTGTTAATGCAGGAGAATGAAAAGGGGGAGAGACACCCTATCGTGTACCTGAGCAAGAAGTTACTACCCCGGGAGCAGAACTACGCGGCCATCGAGAAGGAATGCCTGGCCATGGTGTGGGCCCTTAAGAAACTAGAGCCCTATCTCTTTGGGCG